>NW_026929670.1:0-39523 GCF_032062105.1 Saccostrea cuccullata | reverse complement strand
ATAAACCGAAATTTTTAATTTGATTCACAGACAATTTGTTTTTTAGAAATCCCCCAATCATCAAAAGTATATTTCTGCCTGGTGAACAAAACATTTTATACTTGTTTATCCTGTTTAAAAACTACATAATATGACTGCGTGGGTTAGGGGACAACCTTTGATCCAGAATGGGGGAGGGTCAACTTTAAGGTTTATTTTCATGGACATTGGACACTAGGTAGCCCTCAAATAAAAGCTCGTAAATTTTTACATTGGTTAAAATTTTCGATGACATGCCAGATTTCCTTTGCAGAAAAGACTTCCTCAATCACATATCAGCGAAAGAAAATAAAAAAAAACATATTTCAACACATTCGATGTAATAGTACAGATTTTTTCACGTTTCAGGAACACTATATTTACCTCCTTTAAACGTTAATCAAAGAATGACCAATGATAAAAATGTGTGTTCCTTAACATACTGACAGCATATATTAAGAGTTGTTTTTAGTTGCCTGTCTTTAAGTGATGCAAAGTCACACAATTAACCAACAACAAGTGTACACCAAAAATTCAAAATCTATGAGTTTTCATCTCTTGATGCATCAATTGTGCAAGTTTGGTTTACATAAGCCTTATAATTTCATGGAAATAAACCCGTGGCCTGTTTTACAAAAGAAACTACGACTTAGATAAAACATTTTAGTTTATTGTACACTTCTATGAAATAGATGTTTCTGTTAGAAATTGCTAGCAAAAGAATTCTTTTCAAAAACATTAAGCAATTTTTAAATCAACGTAAAAGGGAAAGTTATCAGCAGAATAAACTTTTTGTCTTATTTGTACATGTGTAAGTTCTTTTATGAAATGAGCCGCTGGTCCATTACTTTTACGTGGTCCATTATCTGGAAAATATAAGTCAAATTCAACATCCGAAGCAAGTTCATTAGTGTGAATCCTAAGATGTTTAATTTATGCAAGTTTGATCATCATAGGGTTCATAGATTCTTGGAAATGAAACCAGCATAAAAAACAGTTTACTCATTCCGGAAATGTTAGTCGGATTCAGCATCCGAAGCAAGTCTGGTAGTATGAATCCTAAGATGTACCATCCATACAAGTTTGGCCATCATAGGACCCTTAGTATTTTGAAATGAAACCTGCACCCAGAAATTTTACCTGTTCACTAAACCAGTAAATGTAAGTCAGATTCAGCATCCGAAGCAATTCTGGTAGTTTCCATCCTAAGATGTTTCATCCATGCACTTATGGTCTTGACAGTGCTCATAGTTACTTGGACATGACACCTTCGCCACAAACTGCAGCAAAAATGTTGACCCTCTCCAAAATATTAACCTGGTCACCCCCTTGGTAAAATTGCAGCATCTGAAACTTTTACTGGTACAATGAAACACACTAGAAGTATATTCGATGCATGTCTAATCAATATAGAACATAGAAGTACTTAAAAAGAAAGCTGCTCCATAAAACTTAACCTTTGTCTGTGACGCCGACGCAGATGGTTTCACATAAACTCCCCAACTTCGTTGAGGTCAGCTAAAAATACTAATCAAGGCGTCCGTTTTTGTGTCAGTGCTCTCCTCTGCATAAGTTATGAGTTTGACTGAAAGAATTTTACACGGCTCAATCATATCCAGTTACATTACATACAATCCAAAGTTATCATAGATTTAAACATCACCTAATGGCATGTGGTATATTTGATACAGACGGTGTTTGTAAACGAATATTTCCTATTTTAGCTGACGCATATTGATAAGCGTAGGTAAAATACCTATATGGTTCGGGTTAGGCGTTTTGAAAGAATGACTCATAGGTTTAAATCTCAGGTAAATATAAATAAAGTACACCATTTAGAAATTATATATGAAAAGATCTATCTATATATAAACCTCTTTTAATATTTCATTATGTTAGCCTTTTAAACTATAGCTACTTAGAGTGTACATATTCCCATAATCTATCCCTTTATATCTGTAGTATAATTCCATACAAATAACACAGTATAACAAAAAAAAACACACACACTTAATCGGATTCATTTTCATCTTTGAGGAGTTCCCAATGTTTACTGACATATCTCATACGATTTCATACAAGCATGAACTAGGTAGCCCTCAAATAAAAGCTCGTAAAATTTTACATTGGTTATAATTTTCGGCGACCTCCAGATTTCCTTTGCAGATAAAAAAAATCAACAAATTCAAAGTAAAAGTAGGGATTTTTTCCGCGTTTCAGGAACACTGTATTCACTTCCTTAACACATAAATTAAAAACTACCGATAAATTTAGATGTGTATTCCTATAACATATAGATAGTCTATATTTAGAGTTGTTTTTAGTTACGAATATCGAAAAAGAAAGCGACGCATGACTATACTCAATTTGCAGTATTACTGGATGCGTAATACATATATTTGTAACGTTACATGTCTTTTTGACATGCGTAGGCTATCAATTGCGTAATCACTGAACATTTAAAAAGGCATGATTGGAAAATCATCCATTTAAAGTTTGTCAGCACCTAGTCTAATTAGGTATGAAATGTTCACCATTTATTTTTCTCCACATGTTTTATAATATTGAAAGTCTCATGTAGTAACATATTACAAAGTAATTCAAAGTAAGAAAAAAAGGAAATTTAAAGAAGAATTTGTTTTATTTCGTTATCAACTATGTTATTTGATCTATATTTGTGATTGAATTTTAGTTTTATTTTTTTAATCAAATTCGAATGAACTGGTTAAAATGTTTATATAAAAAGGGTGTGTATTTTAATTTCTACAAAGCAAGGTGTCCATCATAGTATGAAAAGAGGGTGTAACCATTACTCTGAATTTCTAACATGCACAATATGCTTTCTATTGATGACTGCCATTCTATGTGAAAGTCTTGTTAGAAATGAAGGGAAGGAAAGAAAAAGACGTGGACAACAGGTACAATTGATCAATATAGACAAACAGCAAACGATAATCAAAACAATTTCTTAATTACATGTAGAACACGTTATTTTTGTCATTATACCTCGAGAAAAAAGATTATGTTCTTCATGAAATACTATTGATGATAAATCTCATTTCTCTCTTCTAGCTTGAATATACAAATAAGGAATGTATTTATAAAAGCTATGTTAAACAATCGTTCCCAATTCTACCCCAAATCACCTACACAGAAACTTGAATATATACTAAAATCTGAAGTTATACCGGCTGTTTGCACTTTTATAAAACTAAATCATTAGAGTTGAGACATAGAAGGTCCACCCCGATGTAACATTTATGGGATTAATTTCTATATGAATATTGTAAATATAATTCATTGTTCTCATTCATTTTATTTTTTTTTATGTATTGCTTAACTCAAATGGGTGTAATATGCAATAAAAATTATTATTTTTTATATCCACAACTTTTCCACTAATAAAAGTAACTCTCACAATATGAAAAGCCTTTTCGTTGCTTGTTCTTGTTACTTGAAACACTAGTGAAGACACGAAAACTTAGTTGAGTGAAAATGTCATTTATTGACAAAAGTGAAAAAAAAACAGATAAATATACAATATTACATACAATCATGTAAATTATAGCTGGGATAATGCCTAATAATGATTAGTTTCAACCTAGATATGATATATTGCGACTTAGTGCTTATCCCCGCTAATGTTATATAATGATTACCAAGTTTGTGTAACAAGAAGGTGGCGTAAACAAAGAGGCCACAAAAAATTATTATTTTTTATTAATATAGTTTGTATTCAAGTGTTCATATGTATATTGGATTTTTTGTTCTTCCGTTTCAGAGGCTAGCATGTTCAGTGTCTTCCGACACAATAGTCCAGAGATTGTGTCCTAACGATACGGAAACCCGTAATACACGTGCAAAAGAACTTGGTTGTGAAAATATCACTAACCATTGTAAAGATTCTAAAGATTTTGTTTACCATTGTGTTTTGAATGAGTGGGGTAACGGCTCTTTAGAAATATGTACCGTCAACAAAAATTATAGGTTTGTATTCCGTTGATAATTTTAATCACAACAATTTAAAGAGAAATTAATCATTTACATGGAATTTAAATCATTTTTTAAACAAATATAGATAAGATTTACCATCTTATTAATAAAAGATACTATTCAAGGACATTGCTTTTTTGTCCCGTTTAATTATATATCATCATTAAAACAGTTAATCTTACAATAATTGGACTTTCTATAGATGTATATTTGGTTTTTGTTACAGGACAATTTTGTGCAGAATTTAATTTAGGCGGAGCTATAGTTCAGGAACACCACAAAACAAATAGAACCTGCACTTCTTGTCCTTTTGTTTATAACTCAACTGAGAGTTTTCGTTGTGAGTTTTTTTCACATTGTTTCTAGTTTTGTAGTTGAAACAGATTTGATTTGAAAATCTCTAGAACTTTTGAGCTTCTGATTGACAAAAGTTCAACAATAACAAATTTTGGGTTCAATTTTTCATTTTCGTTGAAGTTCCATTATGTATTTATTGCCTATACAATATATCAAATGTATGAGGACATTTCATTTCTTAAATTTTGGTTAAAAAAATATCTTTTAAAATCTCTCCCTCTTAAATTAATGGTTTATATTTAACAAAAGAAAAAGGTGTGACTGAACTGCTAAATTCTTATGTCTTTTTTTTTTATAGACAATGAATGCTTCAAAGGACTTCCATCAACACCTACAGGTTCCACAAAACAAAATAAGCTTCCTATGTCAATAGATCAATGGATCGGGTAAGGGTACTTTAGTTTTATAATAAATGCTTTAAATTTTTGAAAAGATGTATGCCTAAGATAAAAATTTATCTTCAAAGACCCATCGTTTTACTTGGTCTTATTTCCCATCATCGCTACAACAATCTTTTGTGTGGTGAGGAAAAGAATTACATCACAGAAACAACACATTCCATTGTCAGGCATGAAAGACAACCAGGATGAGTTTGATATGGGAGACGAATAAAAAAGTTTAGAATGTGAAAACGAAGTTTTTAAAATGAAACGAACATTCGTTTTAAAAAAAGTTGAATATTAATCAGCGATTTATGAAGAGATACTGCATCCTTTACATAAAATGAATAATTAATGCATACGCCAACATAGGACAGAAGTGAATCACAAGATCCGTTCCTTCGGTCTCTTGGCACACAGAAATGTCTACCCCGATATGTATACATGTACATCATACTGTTAATGATATATTATTCTCCGTATATTGGATGGATAAAAACCCACAAAGGCCAGATTTTATCACTTGTTGAAAAGCAGATGTTTCGTACCTCTTACCTCTTCCAAGCGGACTATGACATAGTTCTGTAAGCTTTGTATTTAAATTTCGAGGTATTTGTAGAGACGTGTATCTGAATCGAAATACCTTAATTGATAGAAATGTGCAATATTGTTGAGTGCCAATAGTTACTTTTGTTTAATTCAAGATCGATATGTTATATTGTGATACTTTTTCGGAATTTCTTCCTACATATGTTGGTATATACCTGTACAGATTGTTTTTCTGTATTTTGCACATATTTGTATTGAGTCTACAGTTACTTTTTTCCTGACGTCTCGAAATGTCTACAAAGGACGTTTATTAATGTTCCGTATGTCAATTAAATTATGCAGATCGAAATCTCACAGATATATTTTTTTTGTTATCAATGATATTATGACATATTTGACATTACAAATCTAAATTATTTATAGTTTTTCTTTTACAAATATTAAAGTTATTACAAAATCATGATCTTGTATATACATTGTAACTAACTCTCACTCCCACACAGGCAACATTTATTCTCATAAAATTCACATAATTTTCATGTGAAACTTTTCGTTGGGAAAAGACGGGAAGGAAAAATTCATGGGATTATGAAATTATTTGAAATGATTTTCGCTTTAAAATATCACGCAATTACAGAAAAATTCACATGAAAGTTTAAGAAAAATCACGTGATCATATATAACAATGTTTACATGATACTTGCATAAAAAAATACAATTTTCTACAGTTAATTTTCAACTATAAAAGAAAGTAATTTGACTATCATGAAAACCGAATTTTCCTGATAAAACAAATGGAATCTAAGAAACATAAATCCTGAAGTGAAAAAATAATACAGTATGCATTACATTTATAATGAGTGAAGAAAATTTTATTCACAATCAATAAAGCCTCATTCCTATATTATTGACTTTTATAGGTCATAGTTATAAATCGGCAACAAATGATTATATAGAGCATATCGAAGTTGGCACATGGATTTGTTTAGTAATGTAAAAAATATAAATGAAAACGTTTTACCACCTTCTCATCGCTTAAGTAAATGGTTTTAGATGTATAAAATAACTTCAAATTTCAGAACAGTTTTTTAAGTAAATTTTAGAACCTGAGTCTTCTACCAAAATTTAGACTTTTTCATTTCAAATTCAATATATTGTCCTGAACAAATGTGAAGTGAAAAATTATATTTATTTTTTTAACATTTTATTATTCAACCTTTTCACTATTTCTATAATACATGTATGATTATAAATGATTAATTATCTTTTTACACGTACGAGTACATTACATTTTCTATATAATATCATTATACTATGACATTTTAACATTTGATTATTTAACCTTTTCTCTATTTCTATATGATTATACATATATTAATTAACTAATTGCTGATATGTCCAGACAGCTGCAAATGCATACACGTGTACTGGAGAACTGTTCCTTGTATTTACTGGTGATAATGTAATATATTACTGATGTAAGGTAGATAATTCAGATAATCATCACCATTGTCTAAATAGGCTACATTGCTAGTATTAATATCATATATATCTATATGTGTTTCATATTGTCGTACATATATATTGTTGCGACATGTCTAGTCCTCGTGTTTGCTAACAAATCATGCTCATAGCATTTATATTATTTTTATGTCCCCAGTTGTAACCATTGGCATCAGGAACAAATTGAAAGTGTGGGGGGGGTAAGTATAAATGAAAATTTTGTACCTTCAAAAAAACCTGACAAGCAAATAAAAAAAGGGAAATGTCCATTCCCCAAACACAGAATCCTATTTCGTGGTGGGGGGTGGGGGGGGGGTTGGATTGATCTTCAATACCAAAAAATTTCCAAACACCACTACTTTCCCTGTTCCTTTAACCTATACTAAGACGTACCTGTGGAAAGGGGGAGACTAACATACGAGGATATGTTCAATGTATATACTATATATGTCTATACTATATGTCTATACTATATGTCTATATATATATATATATATATATATATATATATATATATATATATATATATATATATACATTACCTAACGGGGGCTTTAAAACTTGCTCTGACAGAAGATGTCTTCTTTGTAAGCACAGCACTGACATGGACAGTTTTAACAGCCCTGTTACAGGCCGCAGCTACAAAATACTAGGGAATTTGTCCTGTCATACTGACAACTGCATTTATCTCATCAGTTGCAAAGTTTGCTCCAAACAGTATATTGGTGAAACAGGAGATCTCCGCAGGAGAGTCAATAACCACCGTTCGACCATCAGGACCAAAAAACTTAATGAACCTGTTGGGGAACATTTCAACCTTGAGGGTCACAAATGGGAAGACATGACAGTTGTGGTGATTGACCATAACCCAAGATGGAAAGATGCTCAGAGAAAAAGCAAGGAAAAGTTCTGGATGCACAGACTGAAGTCATTCCGCCCTAATGGCATTAACAAACTGAATGACTTCACCAGAATGAACATATAAACTAGACCCAATTCCTGATGATACTAAACAAGATTATTCTCTCAATTTAAAGTAAACTCTACAGTTAATTTGCGTCACCATCTCTCAAACAACCCACATAACTATGTAATGCTTCCGCCTTTGTTAATTATTTTTTCCCGATAATAAGTCCTAAAATATTTCAAAATTTATAATAGATCATAATTCATATGTTTAAAATATCCCTGCTTTTTTTTTTTTTTTTTGATTATTCTTTATCATGTATAGTTACACCATATTGAGAGAATGAAACAATGTACGATTTACTGATTGTCGTAATTAATTAGCATAATTAATTCGTTCAATTATGTAAATCGCACTTACCCGAGTATACCCGATAGACCGGACGTTTTTCATAGCGGTCTGGATTTATTTCTTAAATTTCTTTAAAGTCCTATAATATTTCAAAATTTATAATAGATCATAATTCATATTTTAAAATATCCCTGCTGTATTATTTTTCTTTGATTATTCTTTATCAAGTATAGTTACGCCATATTGAGAGAACGAAACAATGTACGATTTACTGATTGTCGTAATTAATTAGCATAATTAATTCGTTCAATTATGTAAATCGCACTTCACCCGAGCATACCCGGACGTATTTCTTAGCGGTCCGGATTTCTTTCTTGAATTATAGTGTTTTTAAAAAAATTTCCAATTCAACTTGCAACTAAGTTTGTAAATATATAGTGTTTAGTAGTTTAGTAGTAGTGCTAGCTGCTTTTGTTTTTCTTTTTCCTTTGTTTTTATGACCTTTTAACTTTTTTCTTTGTCCTGAGGAAGGGACAGGGCGTCCCGAAAATTTGACAATTTTTATTGTTCGTGTCGTTGGTCATTTTAGTGCTTTTAATTTCCATCCGTGACCTTGTATCTACTTGGTGGATCCGACATTTAGGATATACAGTGTTGTTGGTTTTTTAGTGCTTTATATATCCTTTTTCGCCAACTGTATCTTCACAGATCCACCCGTATATCCATCATTTCTTTAGCTATATTTTCTGTTCTTTTCATTTATTATTTGTTATATCTTTCGTCATTTTACGTTTTTCAATTTAGTTTTTTGCAACCTTTGCAAATTAGTTCTTACCACTTTTCCATTTCGAGGTTTTCTCCTGTACCATTTGATTTTTTAAATTTTTGAATTCTTGCACGAGTTATCTACGAAATACGTTATAGTACAGAACAATCGTTCGTTGAATCTTCCGACTTCATACGACAAAAAACTTAAAAGTATTGTTATCATTTTGGCCATTATATTTTCCTTCAAATATGTCTTTTAAAGATAATTCAACATTCAAACTTCTAAAGATAGAACACCAAAAATCTATAAAAACTGAACACCGTGTCTCCAATTTACAGACGTACTTAGAGTGTGACACTATACCGAAAGGCTTTCAGATAAATGTTACACCTAACATAGGGCCAATCTCCAAACGTTTCCAGGAACGCTGGGACGTTATTACAAGGAGATGTTCTAAACAATTGATGTCACTTTGTCTTTCTTGGGATATCCACAAGTTAGGACAATTGAAGAGTGAGATCAAGTCTTTAGAATCATCCCTCAACGATATCATGTCCCACGCCGATCTTGACGAAGCCAATAATATTATAGACACCTATAATATGGCCCTAACCAACAAAGTCAACAAAACTGAAAAAAAGAAATTTCTCCGCGACAGTGTTCCACAGTCTAGGACCAACTGGACAGAGGTCAGAGTTAACAAAACACGTAAACCCCGCTCGAGACGCTTCAAGCGCATTAAGACAATCGCGAGGGACGAGACCCGTACAAACTCCTGACGTCTGCCCAGTGCTCAATACATCTAGTGTTCCTCTCTCCGAATCGGAGACCTCACTTCTCTCAATGGGGCTTAATTTCTGCCCCACGCCACATAGGTCGACGAAAAACAAGTCAGGAGAGAACCCAAGTAAGTCTCCGGAGACTTCGTTTGAAGGAGCACTTCTCTAGAAAAGACTCCGAAGCAAATTCATACGACTCTTCCAAGCCAGATTTACACGACCTAGAGGAACACAAACTCTATAAGCCCAAGAGTGCCTGGGAACCTACACCGGGCAAGTGCGGCGCGCTTGAGTCGTATATTGACGCCGTTGAGTTAGACATAGAGAAGCTCCTTTCAATACCAGACAAAACTCCCGACAATTTGAGTAAGGAGGAGAGATCTGCCTTACAATCATTAAAAAATTGGGATGACATTGTAATTAAGAAAGCAGACAAAGGCTCTACAGTTGTAGTAATGGATAAAGAGACTTACTGGCGGAGGCCCAAAGACAACTCTCAGACGAACGTTTCTATAAGAAACTGGACTCTCTGACCCTACTAAAGAATTCTCCACGCCATTACCAAAACTCTTGACGATATGTTTGAGAAAAATGAGATTGGTATCCACGTCTTTGAGACCTTAAATCCTATTGACTGTAGACCAGGACAATTCTATCTGCTTCCTAAAATACACAAAGCAGGCATGCCAGGTCGCCCCATAGTCAGCGCAATTGGACACCCCACGGAGAAAATTTCTGAATTCATTGATTTACATCTCCGTCCACACATAGAAAGTTTGCCATCCTATCTTAAGGACACCACGGACTACATTAACAAGACGCCCTCTACTGGCCTCCCAGATCATACCCTCCTCGTGACTATGGACGTCACATCTTTGTACACCAATATTCCGCACGATGAGGGTATCGAAGCCTGTAGAGAAGTCTGGGATAGTAGATCCATACTAGTTCCTTCTACCGAGTCCTTTGCTAAGCTCCTTGAACATGTTCTCAAGTTCAACAACTTCATGTTTAATGGAGAACATTACCTGCAAGTTAATGGCACTGCTATGTGTACGAAAATGGCACCGTCTTATGCCAATGTCTTCATGGGCAGACTTGGAACGCAACTTGTTACTTCAAGCACCATTTAGGCCCCATAGCTGGTTGCGTTTCATTGACGATATAGAGATGAAGTGGGTGGAATGTCGCGAGAGCCTCAAGGCATTCCGTTAACTCCAACACCTTTCATCAGTCAATCAAATTTACAGTAGACGTATCTAATTCGAAAAACGTATTCCTAGATACTACATCTACCCTGATTGACGGTGAAATCGAATTCAGTCTCCACACCAAACCCACAGACTCCCACCTATATCTTATGCCCACTAGCTGTCATCCCCCACACACTTTTAAGGGAGTGCCTAAGGGTCTAGCCACCAGAATTCGACGCATCTGTTCCTCCCCTGCCTTATATCAGGAGCAAAGTGGTCTTCTTAAGTCCCACTTATGCAAAAGAGGCTACAATGCCCGCACCGTACAAACAGCTATTGATGAGATGGCGGGATATGACAGGCAAAATCTATTACGCTACAAGGAGAAAGAAAATAGCGGCAGGGTCCCTCTGGTAAACACATACCATCCCGTCCTTAAGAACCTTAGCGGTATCCTTCAAAAGAACCTACCAATTCTCCATTCAAACAAACGAATGGCAGAGGTCTTTAAAGAACCCCCACTGGCTGCATACAGACCCCAAGGAACCTAAAGGACATGGTAGTAAGAACCAGACTGGACAACCCATTACCTAACGGGGGCTTTAAAACTTGCTCTGACAGAAGATGTCTTCTTTGTAAGCACAGCACCGACATGGACAGTTTTGACAGCCCTGTTACAGGCCGCAGCTACAAAATACTAGGGAATTTGTCCTGTCATACTGACAACTGCATTTATCTCATCAGTTGCAAAGTTTGCTCCAAACAGTATATTGGTGAAACAGGAGATCTCCGCAGGAGAGTCAATAACCACCGTTCGACCATTAGGACCAAAAAACTCAATGAACCTGTTGGGGAACATTTCAACCTTGAGGGTCACAAATGGGAAGACATGACAGTAGTGGTGATTGACCATAACCCAAGATGGACAGACGCTCAGAGAAAAAGCAAGGAAAAGTTCTGGATGCACAGACTGAAGTCATTCCGCCCTAATGGCATTAACAAACTGAATGACTTCACCAATTCCTGAAGATACTAAACAGGATTATTCTCTCAATTTAGTGCTAACTCTACATTAATTTGCGTCACCAACTCTCGAACAACCCACATAACTATGAATTGTTTACGCCTTTGTTAATTATTTTTTCCCGATAATAAGTCCTAAATAATTTAGAAATTTATAATAGATCATAATTCATATTTTAAAATATCCCTGCTGTATTATTTTTCTTTGATTATTCTTTATCATGTATAGTTACACCATATTGAGAGAATGAAACAATGTACGATTTACTGATTGTCGTAATTAATTAGCATAATTAATTCGTTCAATTATGTAAATCGCACTTCACCCGAGTATACCCGATAGACCGGACGTATTTCATAGCGGTCCGGATTTATTTCTTAAATTTCTTTAAAGTCCTATAATATTTCAAAATTTATAATAGATCATAATTCATATTTTAAAATATCCCTGCTGTATTATTTTTCTTTGATTATTCTTTATCAAGTAAAGTTACGCCATATTGAGAGAACAAAACAATGTACGATTTACTGATTGTCGTAATTAATTAGCATAATCAATTCGTTCAATTATGTAAATCGCACTTCACCCGAGCATACCCGATAGACCGGATGTATTTCTTAGCGGTCCGGATTTCTTTCTTGAAATATTAATGTTTTTTTTTTTTTAAAAATTTCCAATTCAACAAGTAACTAAGTTTGTAAATATATAGTGTTTAGTAGTTTAGTAGTAGTGCTGGTTGCTTTTGATTTTCTTTTTCCTTTGTTCTTATGACCTTTTAACTTTTTTCTTTGTCCTGAGGAAGGGACAGGGCGTCCCGAAAATTTGACAATTTTTATTGTTCGTGTCGTTGGTCATTTTAGTGCTTTATATATATATATATATATATATATATATATATATATATATATATATATATATATATATATATATATATATATATATATATATTCTAATTGAATTAAAGATATCTTGAAAATGCATTTTAGACATACCTTAGATCCTTGCTAAAATGTATATTATTCTGCAGGTCTTTGACAAAGGATGTACTGTGATTTAATGAAAAGAGTGACGCCACAAAACATCAAAACACAATACAAATCCTAGATTAGGACGAGAAGCACAGACACATGGACATTCCAAATATGGAATCAGTTGTCTCAGAGAAAAAACTATCCCTCCTCTGTTGACCGGCCAACCCTGCCGTAACTTCACAGGTACTCGTTATACATATCTACAATAATTAAAAGGTATCATATTTTTAGAAACTACAAATATATTACACATTCAAACTTTCTTTCATTCATTCTCCCCAGTTACCACAAAACCAATGCATATGCTATATTCTATCCCATTAACCATTAATAATTCATCTTATCACACACTGTAGTTTATACTTGGAATTACAAAACAGAATAAAAAGGAAAACTTCCAACGACATACATGTATACAGCAAAACATCTCCTGTAGGCTTTTTTCCGAATATGGGGATAAATCGACTAATTCAAC
This sequence comes from Saccostrea cuccullata, assembly GCF_032062105.1. Taxonomy (NCBI): domain Eukaryota; kingdom Metazoa; phylum Mollusca; class Bivalvia; order Ostreida; family Ostreidae; genus Saccostrea; species Saccostrea cuccullata. The sequence goes on along the minus strand of NW_026929670.1, from coordinate 26,194 downwards.
TATACTTACTGCATGTAAACAGTGTATAATGTTTATTCTGATACCTAACCTACCAAAGATAATGGAGGAATGTTTTTGTGTATAATTTGTTTCCATTTTCGTTTGTTATATCTGCAATCAACAAAACCTATTGATTAGATATTAACGATACAGGAACGGTAATACAGGAAACCTTGCCAAATACCACAACAAGAGTTGTCTTGCTGGTTCCTTTGACAATAAGATTAATGAAAAGAGAATTTATTTTAATACGTATAACATGTGCATAGCATTACGATAGATGAAATATGACATGTTTTCAAAATGTTAAATTTTAATTTTTCAAACTATTTTCAAGTCATTTACATTTAGCGTCACACTGCTAGGATTTCTATTTAATTATATAACTTGAAGAATAGACTTATTTAATAAAACATTCTCTCAGCTCAAAAGAATTTGTTGCAGTGCGTAATAATATCTTATCACTTATGACACTTTAATTAAAAAATGAAATGATATACTAAGTAATCGAGTGTATATATACAATCAAATGGTATTGAATAAAAAAAACAACATTTCACTCGTATAGTCAAGGAGGTGTAAAACTTTACACATATTACAAATTATTTTTACACATATTACAAATCATTCTGTATATCAAGAGGTGTGATTTCTCTCACGACCTTTGTGATCTCATATCTAAATATAGAATGTAAATAGCCACTCTGTTCATTGTATTGTAACCTCGACCTGATGTATAGAGAGGGTATTTATTAATAGGCTTTAAACATGTTGCCCATTCTGTTTGATGAATAAATATTGTTTAAATTGACCTCTGTTAGCACCGATTCCGTTAAATTTTACAGAGTAACCTATTATATCTCAAATATTAATAAATTTGAATTATCAATCATGAATATTGGAAATATCAATCTAATTATTTTTTTTACTTTAAAATCAATCTTCTAGGGGAATGTATTTTCCAGAATTAAACGATAAGTACAAATAAGATATATTTGTCCAAGTATTTCCTTTTACAGAACATTTGAATAATTTAACTTTAAAGAAATAGTTGTTAGTGACGTTTTTATTAAGGGAAAATTATATTGCCAAATTAATTGTATAAATAATTGATTTAATGATATAATTATTAAGGATGGTTTCGGTTCTTAATGGATAACACAACATTTGTACATTGTATACACTGTATTACTATGCAGTTTTCCCCTTACATGTTTGATTGGGTGATCAGCATTATTCCTTCATTATATGATTTTCAATCGACCAGTTATACAAGGCAAAATTGATTTTGAGAGAGAACAGGAGAATAGTTTTTAAATGGACATGGACACAATTTCAACTGAAGCTTTTAAAACCAATTTTTATGTTTGTATTTTTCTTCTAAAATAATTCTAATGTTCATCAAAAAATATGAACATCATTTCTTGATTTACGAAGGAGATGCGGAACTTAAAATCCTTCATAATGTCAACAAGGATCGTGTCTTGTTTTTGCTAACATATATAAAAATACCATATTTACAACAAAACGAACGTCAGCAAGTCGCTAGAAACCCTCTAATCACATTTATACTTACTTAACTCCTTGGTTGAAAAAAATCTGCTTTGAACAAACATATGTTGCTATTTAACCTATGTAAACGAAAACATGTCACAAGATTTGTTTAGATAAGAAAGGTTTTAAATTCTTAACTTACCTTGTATCTCGAAAGTGAAAAATAATTTTTCTTATGCTTATTAGGAATACCGATAGCTAATAGAGAATTTGTAAACATGACAAATGGATTTTTTTTTGACTGAAACTGCGTCTATGTCCTATTCACATAATAGCGAAACCAAGATCCTTGTAATAATATAATAATAACTGTATGGTAAATATATGATGAACTAACTGTACGGATTGTTTAGATTTCGGTCTGAAGACAAACTGCTCGGGTAAAAGGTCTGATCTCTACATAATAAATTATGTGTTACTCTGCCTATGGAAGGATAGTGGTTTGCGATTTTTGAAATAATACATGTATAATGTACAAAGGGAAAAATATCCTTTAGAAATCTTGCAAAAATTCCTGGTAAGAAACCTAAATTTTTCAAGAAAGGTTGAAGAAGCTTCAATTCAATGACAAATTCTTGAGAAAAAGTATTTATTGAGGAAAGTGTCGTCTACCTTTAACCTAGTTTTTTCTCTTTTCGTAGCCCGTCACTAAAAGTATATAACAGACTACTTTGAAAATGAGTTTGTTCCTTATTGTAAGCCCTTGAGATATACTTAGTCTAGTATTTATGTAGCTGAAAGCAAAACTTCTTAATTCAGAAGTGGTCAGTAGGACATAGGCACTCATTTTTCCCCAAAATTTCATATGCGATATGTGATATGAAATAATTTTCCATCGCTTAATCATTCTCACAGGTCTCTGGTTTTATCCTTTGCATGGGCATCTGAGGTTACTTGTGCCTGTGATCTTTTGTTACATGCATATAATCCTAGACGAAAGTTGCCGGATCTATTAAAGGTAATAAATGTGGCAAGACAATTTTCGTAAAATACGAGGATTGTTCGAAAAGTTAGTGTACGATGTCAATTTCCGTTTTCTAATTTCAAAAAATTAAAATAAGCTCAAGATCCTGTGCAAAACATTTTTTTGGGTTAAATAGAAATCATTTCACTATAGGGTGAATTCACCATGCATCGGACACTCTTGTACTTCAACAAGTTTTAGCGATATCGCTAACGACGGAAATTTATTAAAATGGAGCTTAACATTAAGTATGCGATTAAAATATAAATTTTGGACACAATTATATGCTTTTTATTGAGAAATATTATCAAAAATCGAGTTTTTAAAATTAACTCAGAATTCACAATGGATCGGACATTGTTAACCATGCATCAGACAGACGGAATTTGGAACGGGAAAATATCATACCTTTATCATAGTGCTCTAAAATCCTTGATATGCTTGATATACTTTTATATTTTATCTAAGAAATAAGCCTCAAATGAAATTTATTTGACGATATAGTTGCACAAATATGGAAAGATTCATGATGCCTTACTATGCCTTAAAAAGGCTTTAAAATGCTTGTAATGCTGTAATTCGCGCCTTTTTCTCATGCGTTAAAATACTCTGGTTTGTAGAAAGAAATTGAGCCAGATTCTAGACATGATATATCGATCAACTTGTATTTTGACTCTAAATTTAGAGTTTTTATTTTCTATTTCCGCAAAAAACAACTATCATTTGGGTTCTGTATGAAAACGGTAGTGATCAATTTTGCATCAGAAAGTGTCCGATGCATGGTTAATTTGTTTCCGATGTACGGTGAAAAGAGTATACTAGTAAAAACCAGCTCTTATAAAAAAATAAACAAAAAATAAAGTGAAATTTCTTTATAATTTATGTAAAATTACCCATCCCTGACAAATATTCACCATAGTCCGACTCATTCCGCGGAAGTCGAATTTAAAGAACGATAACTTTAAAAATGGCAAAATCTTAATTGTTTGGCTATTTTCCTTTGATGATGTAAAACATGACGTAACTTCAAGGTCATTCTTTTGGGTATTTTTATCAAAACACAAAATTAACAATTGATATTATCAAAAAATTTAAATCATCAGCTTCAAGCCAGAAACAATATAAGTACAAGTAACACTGAAATTGAAAGAGAGTTTATTGCTTAAAGTTGTCTGAAGCAAGGTATATGTCCGATACATGGTTATTTCACCCTATTTAAAATTCAACATATTTTGTACCCACAGAGCATACCTAACGTTGATGTATAACCTTAAAAACATAACCTCAAGAATTTCATAAAAATACTATACACATAAACTTCAACAGTTTAATTCAATAATCACTTATGAAAAACATTTTTCTTGCACTTGAAATTAATTTTTCTAACAATTGTTCTCGATGTATAATTTACTTTGACAAGTTTTGTTTTAATTTGATTTACCACTAAAGTGTGTTTTTGCTGGGCTCATTTACAGAGTAGAATGGATTTCTTACATGAATCACGTTTATATTCTGATGAAAAAATTATTTTAAAACTATCAATACATGTATAAATGATAAGACACTGACAGTGAGTTTTTCAATCCTAATACCACGGTCCGATTTGTCAGAATCAGAATTAATCTGGTACCGCAGCTGAATGTAAACAAACAGGCCAGTCTGGTTCCCTCTCCTGCTTTGCCTCGTATGTGTAGAGAACTACGGTAACACTGATTATCAAAAATCCTAATGAACTTTGTTCTTTGACTTATGAAGTTTTCAAAGTCATTACTACTTATGTTTATTTTATTTAGATAAAACTTCGTTTTATTTTTTATGCTTTATTTAGCGTTTGTATTATCTCAAAAGCGGTTGAGAGTATGAACTATATTTTTGCACGTAATTTTAAAATGGCGACTATAGGGTCAACATCCTGCCTTGAACAAGATCCCATAAGCCGGCAATTGCTCTTTGAGCAATAAGCCCGGCTAAAAACCGTCTGACCGATTATAAAAAAAACTGTACAAACAATTTAAAAAATCGCACAGACGATTAAAAAATTCATACAAATGATTTAAAGATTCGTACAAACGATTTAAAAAAAAATCTCTTCATTGTTATTATGGAACGAACAGGCCGTAATATGGCATAGTACGCTGTCGTATTATAGTGATTTTAATCTTTTTTTCTGGTATACTTTAGATAAGAAATCTTATCTGAATTGTAGTACTTTAGATAAAAGTTAATGTTAATGAAAGTCAATATCTATGTGTGACCTAGAATTGTTTAATACATCAATTTTAAGTGACTGAGTTTGCATTTTGTTAATATCATGATGTCCTTGGCGAGTCCCAGTTAGAGCCTTTGTAAACAAGCATTTCATAACGATATATTTACGTACTGTATGGGAGTATGTTATAAACAAAGGCTAATTGTGTCGTGTGTATACATTGCACTGAAGTGTTTCTGTTCTGATAGGAATCTTTGTGAATTTTCTGTATAATATTGCTCGAGGTAAGTTGAGAAAAAAATACCTCATGTGAAGTAATTATATGTTTTTTCTGAATCAATCATAACATTTTCTTTGCAATAAAATTATCACACTGAATGTAAATATATTCTTTAGACTAAACATTGTATCCTAGGTAAACATATTTAATTCAGTCTCTTATCCATGTTTCACAGAATCTTTATACTTTGTGTCTCTTGAATTTGGCAGTACATAGCAAGGTGCCTTTCAAGTACTTGAACGGCACCTTCCTATGTACTGTCTAACTCTGGTCGGCTCTCTAAGAGAAGTTCAAACTTTCTCTGTTGAAAAGAGGATACAATGAAAATGAGACAAATAACTCAATGAACAATGTTCTGGAAAATTACAAAGGAGACCTTTTAAATAAAAAAAAGAAAGTTTACAGTAACTCTAATATACCATTGGTCAAGGTTACAAAATATTACCAAGCCATTTGTAATATCTGAAAGAAATTACTGAAATACTGGCTAACTTTATCAAGAGAACCCGATCTCAAAAAATATTCAAAGACAAACCAATTATAGCTTATAAAAATCATAAAAATTTAGGAGATCTCCTAACAAGATCCAAACTAACATCACTTACTGGTCAATTACAATGTAATAAACCAGATAATTCACTGATATATTAACTTATAACATTCCTGCATATTTCTGCAATCAACTTTCATCCATGTTTATAAAATAAATAAACATAGCATGACCTTCGGAAATTCCATAACCGGTTCTACGATGGGGAAAAAACTTACCGGTATACAATAAATCAAAAATAGAATAAATAAACAATATTTGATTTACATATATAAGTGGATTCCTGATGATGGCGGACTTATATAACTAATTATATAACTAATTATGATTAGTTATTTATAATATTTATTTATTATTTGACCTGTTACACACTGCCAAAACACTAAATTAGTGTCGGATCTAAGTGAAAACGATGTTTGTGGCTTGATGGGAGTCACTTTTTTACAAGAATGAACGACCATCTTCTAACTTATGATTTACAGGCATACAACTTGCCTAAGTTCCTTTTTAAACTGAATGAAATATAAAAATTCAACAACCAAATTGACAACAGTCTACACTTTCAAAACCTGCATTCAAACTAACCAATGCAACCAAAGAGAAAACTGAAAACCTCCGCCCCTGTAGAGGGGGATCAAGCAGGTGCGCATTGGAAACGTATATCTGATATATACAATATGGCAGCAAAAAACTTTCTCTTCTAGGAAAAGCAGTATTAAATGTTATAAAAAGCATAATATTCGAAGTCAAATAAATGTATTAAAAGTAATGTTTGACTATTAATTTTTACGAGTATCTCCCCCATTATTGCCTTAAGAAAACGAGGTCATCTAGATGAGTTAAACATGTTGTCATAATTTAAATTGTTCACATTCCTAAGATTAATGTAGATTCCGTCTATGAGCTAAGTCGGAAAACGTCTAACAAAAATACACCAAGGATTTAAGGTGGAATCCACCTAAGATATGACACGGAAAACGGTTAAAGCTTAGACGTTTTCTAGGTCCGCCTATAGTACGGCTTGGTCCTCCTAGCACTTAACCGGAATCCGTCTCAGTCCGCCCGGACTGCGGACTGAAAACGGTTAAGCGTTTCGTAGGGGTAGTACTAGTTTCTTATTTTGCAAATTCACAAAATATTATATATTAGGAGAAGACTATATTAACATGTAAGTTACGAAACTTGTGTCCGATCCTTTTGACTGTGTCAATAAAATATTATCAATTCAATTCAGTTTTCCTATGCAGAAACATATACGATTTTCTATTCGAAAGTAATTATTTGTATCCCATATAGTGCATGTATTACTGTATCATTATCCCAAGGTTATGCAGTCTATTCCTAGCTTGTTTTTTTTAAATTCGTTATCAGTAAACTACGACAGCCTATTCGTGCCATATTGACAATGTAGAAATAAAATTTAAAATCGTATGAACGATTTATAAAATCGTTTGGACGATTTATAAAATCGTATGAACAATTTAGGAAATCATTTGAACGATTTAGGAAATAGATTGTTCAATTTGTTTAATCGTTTGTACGATTTGTTAAATTGATTGAACAATTTGTTAAATCGTTTGTACAATTTGTGAAATTGTTTGTGCAGCTTTTGAAATCGTTTGTCCAATTTCCAAAAAAAAAAAAAAAAATGAAATCAATCTTCAAATATCCTTTGATCAACTTTTCTCTGTCCTTCTTCGTGTCATTCATTATTACCCCCCGCTTGAAAAGTGGGGGATATTAATTTGGGGTTGTCCGTCCGTCTTTCTGTCTGTCTCTAACGCTTTCGTTTCCACACGATATCTCGAGAACCCTTTGAGCTTTTGCGATGAAATTTTGCATATCAACTCCCTATGAACTAGAGAAGAAACCGTTTGATTTTGAGGTCAAAAGATCAAAGTTCAAGGTCATAAATAAGTAAAATCTGTCTGTTATAGCACTTTCGTTTCCACACGATATCTCTTGAACCATTTGAGCTATTGCAATGAAATTTTACATAACAACTCCATGTGGCCTAATGAAGACCCCTATTGATATTGAGGCCAAAAGGTCAAAGTTTAAGGTCGTTAATTTAAACATTCTGTCTGTGTGTAACACTAACATTTCCGGGCGATATTTCAAGAAGAATTTGAGCTTATGCAATGTAATTTTATACCAAAACGCCTTAGGACCTCTCTCAAAGTGTCCCGCCCCGTTTGTACTTTTTAGTATATATAGTATTACATGTCGCTATTTTTAGCACAGGGGCATAAGAGAGTTATTGCGTAGTTCTTGGCGGACTTTATGTTCTTATAATATCTATTAGAACTGTTTAATAAAGGCTAGATAAATCAAACACCATGGATTGTGTAAAATTCGGACAATACCGAACATGAATATATACATGTATGTGACTTGACTTCTGCATATACACTTCCCTTCATGTTAAGCGATTCCGTGTTCTAGTGGTGTGTCTCTCGCTTCACATGTGAGAGGTCCCGGGATCGAATCTCGGGCTTTCTTGTTTTTTATTCTTTTCTTTTTTTTTTACTAAATGATAGTATTCAGCATGTGAAATGAAAAAAAATTATGAGGTTATAAAATCATCATTACAGTGTGATAAATATTCCATTTAAAAAGAATATTCTATAGACATAATAAAGAATCAGCAATCAAATCTTTATATGCATATTGACATACATGTATTTTATTTGCTTCAGTATACATTTAATAATTCCGCAAATTCAGTCGGGGGGGTAAGACTTTTTCCCTAAGCGGGGGACACGAATTCTCTGAATTAGCCTGTTTAACTTGTCGTGGATACCTTGTTTTGTCCTACTTGTGTGCAGGTTTTCTACCACGCCTCTTCTACGTTTCATAACAAGAAATAAGTACAAACGATTTTTTTTTAAATCGTAAAAACATTTGCTGAATCATTCATTCCCAAATCATTCGAAGGATTTTTAAAATCTTACAAACGATTTCTTTAATCGTACAAACGATTTTCTAAATCGTCCGAACGATTTGAAAATTTGTACAAATGATATAAAAAAATGTACAGACGATTTTTAATTTTTTTTGTACATTGTCAATATGGCACGAATACGTCATTATATGTACGTGTAATAACATCAAATAAAAATTGTTCAAACGATTTTTTTTTAATCGTACTTACGATTAAGCAAATCGTACAATCGATTTTAACAAATCGTACAAACGATTATAAGCAAATTGTTCAAACGATCTAATAAATTGTTCAAACGATCTAATAAATTGTTCAAACGATCTAACAAATCGTTCAAACGATTTAACAAGTCGTTCAAACGATTTAAAAATCGTAGAAAAGATTTTTAAAAATTGTACATTCGATTAAACAAACTGTACAATCAATTAAACAAATCGCTCAAACGATTTTTCAAATTGATATTAAAAATCGTTCAAACGATTTTTTAAATCGTACGAACGATTTTCTAAATTGTTCAAACGATTTTCTAAATCGTTCAAATGATTTATAAATTTTACAAACGATATTCCAAATCGTTCAAACAGTTTTAAAAATCGTTCAAACGATTTTATTAATCGTTCAATCGATTTTATTAATCGTTCAATCGATTTTATAAATAGTACAAACGATTTATAAAAAAATTACTTTGTCAATATGGCCTGAATACGCCGTCGTAATATGGCACGGATACGCCGTCGTACAATTAATCATTAGAGCAAATTTAACTCTTTACAACTTACAGAATTGCTATGCAATCTACATTGAATGCTCGCGTCATAGAAATGTTACTTTACCATTTCCCCGCAAACACTTTATAGCAGGGTACAAATTTCTTAAAGTTTAGCGTAAATAATATTCTGAAATATTATTTTAATAAGAAAAAGACTTTTCTTGTATTATGAGATTCAAGCAAGTATAAAATAGTTGGAATTTGGCAATAAATTGAAGATTAAATGAACTTATTAAAGTGCGTGAAAATGCGTGATTGCGGGGAAACGGTAAATGCGTGATTTTGCGTTAGAAATAGGAAATGGTATATGCGTTAAAATTCGTGACTGCGGGGAAAAGATGTTAAGAAGCCAATGCAGCACTTGGCAATGAGAAGAGAAATGGAGAGAGAGGAACTAGAATGTTTACAGTTCAGTTATCTTTAAAGTCGGAAATGAAATAACAGTTTAAATTATCTAATCTGATTAAAATCAGATTTTTGTTACGTTCCAAAATTCTGATGGTCATTTTACAACGATTAAAATTTCGGGGCATATATACAAAGATCCGATTCTAAGGAAGCAGAGGATTTCGGATTAAGTACCGGTCAAAAAATAGAAAAAAAAATAGAGAAACCTGAGGTTTGAAAACATATTATAGGTAATTTTATAGCTAGCATATTAGAGTGCATTTGAAGGTAATTGTTGGCCTTGTATATCTTATTGAAATATGATGCTCAATCAAAGTACTGAAAGTACATATAGACGGAGGCTTGGAAAGAACATGATTGTTTGTCTCTTTGGGAATTTTTTATTCATATTCTGACCCTAAAATTTGCCTAAGGGTAGTTGGCCATATCTTTCGAAAACAAGATACCAGGACATTAATACTTCATAGATGTTTTTCTTTGTGAAAAGACTTTTCATTGGATATTAACTTGACCTTTTGACCTTGACCTGCAAAATTCCATACTAATGAAAAAACTTTAACCTTGGCCATGACTTTTGAATGGTAAGGGATATATAGTGCTTTCATACTTCACATATGTAATCCTTGTAAGAAGACCCTACATTGGATACTAAAAACTTTGAACCTTTGACCTTGAAGTTTGACCTACTTTTATATAGCAAATCTTAACCATAACTTTTAAAGGTTTAGGGTTAGTGCTTTCATACTTAATATTTTTAATCCTTATGACAAGGCCTTTCATTTTATAGCAAGCCATTTGACCTTGGAGTTTGGCCTACTTTAAAAAAATTATCCTTTGTCATAACCTTTGAAGGGCTAAAGCTTCATACTTCACATATGTATTCTTTGTGGAAAGACCTTTTATTCATTGCATACCAAAAATCATGACCTTTTGACTTTTACCTTGGAGTTTTCCGTACTTATGGAGTAACTTTAACCTTAGCCTACTTTCATATTTCACTATTATATTGTATATTAACAGTAAGAATACCTTAGTTTTGGTACAAATATATTACATGTAAATTTGCATTTAAGAAAAGTTTAATTTTCGCTATATTACCACAAGGGGGGGGGGGGGGCAGTGTTTCACAAACACATCTTCTTCACTTCTTCATTTATGTTACCGTGGTCTAATGTTTAATTATGTAATGAACTGAATTCCTATTTTTCATCAAAAGGACAAACCACTCTAATTGCAATAAACTATATTAATTTCAATTCTTTAGTGACTCATGGTAAGAGCTTTCTAAAAATGTGAGAAAGCCAAAAAGTATTTATTATCTCTTAACTCTTCAGGACTAAAAGGAACTGAGATACAAGCATTCAGATATATCAATGCATAGATCTACATGCACATTCAACTTTTAATTAATAGTTCTGTTGTGTTGGGTTTAAACATAAAGAAGATGCAAATGTTTCCAACATTATGAAAAATATTTAGCAGAACAAACGCCTGTCTGGGTGCAGATCATGAAATGTACTAAGCTCTACAGGTATTTGTTTCCAGTGCGCATTAATCCTGACTTCACTGGTGATACCTTTAGAAACATTTGCATCTAGGTGAAAGTTGACTCCGCAAAATATGCCATCCCATTGTTCAAGTTTTATAAAGTGGTTACACCGCCTTGACTAGATACTCTGGATTCAACGATACTATAATATCCAGTATTATTTTACGGATAATACCCATTTTCGTTGAAAATCCTTCGCGTTTCAGAGGCGGATCCGGTCACTCTTGAAAGAGGGGTTCCAGAGTTGTACTGTCCATATAACCCCCCTCCCCCATACACACTCTCAAGCAAAGATTCACACACACGTATGGAAGATCTTAGGGTTCGGTAAATAATATCTGTTTACGTCCATTTTTTTATTGAATGTACCCCCAGTTTGAATCTAAAAAGAAAATAAAAAAAACTACTGAAGGCTTAATTAAATTTGAATGGATTTGCAGCATTTCAAAAGAGTACAAAGAATTTTCTTTTGGCGTTTGAAAAAAAATTGTGGTGGGTGCGGGTTGTGTTTAAAACAAAGAGTTGCATGTTAGTTCTTTCAAATGATATGATTAAAACGGTTCATATAAATAGAACCGTTTTAATCATATCATTTGAAGGAATAGTGAGTGGAAGAAAATTAATGTGTGAGAATCTATCTATTCAATACATAAGTTAACTTTCAAATATATGTATTTTTATTTATTCTCAGAAAATGTTTCATTCTCTCTTCCCCTCCACTTGACAAAAAATAAGTGGGCTTCCAAATCCCGGAACCCCCCCCCCCCTTGGATCCGCCAATGAACCGTTTACAAGCATTCATCCATCCTTGACACTTTTTCAATATCTCTCCAAGGTTTGGGAAAATCTAACAAATTCAACTCCTTGCATATATTTTTTGTGGGCATACTTTTAGTCACTATTGCAGATTCCATGACAACAGTGTTTTATTGCATCCTTTTTTGTACAGGTTAGCTATAATATTACTAAATTTTACGGAAGTATATTAGTGCCACGAAATATTTTTTTTAAGTTGGTAATTCCAACTTTAATCTTGGCTTTTCCAACATTAAAGTTGGTAATTCCAACTTTATTCTTGGTTTTTCCAACATTAAAGTTGGTAATTCCAATTTTAAAGTTGGAAATTCCAACTTTAATCTTGACTTTTCCAACTTTGATTTTGGAAATTCCAACTTTAATCTTGGCTTTACCAACTTTAAAGTTGGAAATTTCCCAAACTTTTTTTTGGCTTTTTCAACTTTAAAGTTGGAAATTCCAATTTTAATCTTGGCTTTTAATTTTAGGTAGAAAATTCCAACATTAATCTTCTTTCCAACATTAAAGTTGGTAATTCCAACTTTAAAGTTAAAAATTCCAATTTATTCTTGGTTTTTCCAACTTTAACTTTTAACGTTTTGGGAAGGGTTTTATTACTTTTACTTATTAATTTATCATTGCAATCTAGGGGTAGGGGTGCCCCCCCCCCAACCGCAGTACGGAATAGATATTGATACATTTAGTTATATTGTATATAATTTAGCAGAAAATGATTCATTTGATTAAATAAAATTTGATTTCATTGAGTATTTAATTGTTGTCTCATTCTTTCATACAATACATAATAAATGACTAATATCTGTAATTGGTTAAGTTGAAATCCTGTCATGTACGCAATACTGTGTATATAATTTTATATGAAGTTATTCTCAATAGTTTCGCAAGAGAACTTTAAGGAATAAAAAGATTTCTAAGTAAAAGTTGGAAGTTTTATGTATGGTCATAAGGAAGGTAAAAAAAAAAGAAAAAAGATAAAAAAAGTTAAAAATGCATTTTAATGTGTTTAAATTTATTTTCCATTATAAAAGTGCCATATTATAACTCCCCAAAATTGCCCGCCTTCTACCCCCCCCCCCCCCAATTTCCACCCCCACCCCTAGATTGCAATGATAAATTACACACAAATCTATTTCAGTGTGTTATTTCCTTTTTTTTTAAGTTTGTTACTTTAAAAAAAAAAAACTAAAAAAAAGCGGGGAAAAAACCAATATTAAAGTTAGAAAAACCATAAAAATTTTAAGTTGGAATTACCAACTTTAAAGTTGGAAAAGCCAAGATTAAATTAATTTCCAACTTTAAAGTTGCAAAAGCCAAGATTAAAGTTGGAAAAGCCAACATTAAAGTTGGAATCCCCAACTTTAAAGTTGGAAAAGCCAAGATTAAAGTTGGAATTACCAACTTTAAAGTTGGAATTACCAACTTTAAAGTTGGAAAAGCCAAGTTTAAAGTTGGAATTTCCAACTTATAAAGTTGGAATTACCAACGTTAAAGTTGGGAAAAACCCCAAAATTAAATTTGGGAATTACCAATTTAAAAGGGAAAAGCCAAGATTAAAGTTGGAATTACCATCTTTAAAGGGGAAAAGCCAAGATTAAAGTTGGAATTTCCAACTTTAAAGTTAAACCAACTTAAAAAAAAATATTGCGTGGCACTAATACGCTTCCGTAAAATTCACACCACATAGAAAGATTAACATGTTTTGGTCATGTGAATATAGAAACATGTGGGTCAGTTTGTCCCAACAAGTGATAAGGAATTCTAAAAATAGATGCAGCAGAGCTATAAACAACAAGCCGCAGTTTTCGCGAGTCAGTGAGTAAACATTTAAAATATGTCAGTTTCAGTGAAACAATGTTGCAGATTTCTTCTATCTAGGTAATGTAGGGATGTAGTGATAGGACTTAAAACTAATTAAAAATCCCCCAGGGAGGTGAAAGGTGTGAGATAATTATAGGTCCATAAAAAAAAAAAAGAATTATGTTTTGTATGTGGAAAATATTGTGACCTTGCATCAAAAACAGATGCAGAGAACTGCACTCGGTGATCTGTTTTGGTTTCCCCACAATTTAAATTCTATGTCAGCGAGAGTTTAGACTGGTATTGCCGTCTAAAATGTGTATCGGATATCAGAAAAGCCAGTTAAAAATTCATAGGAGGAATTGTAGCTTTAAATGAGATGGGTTAGTATTATCTCTTGCTGTTCAGTGGTATGTAAAATGTTATTCTGAATTTGTGTGGTAGCTTCGGTCGTGAGCATGGGCCGGAAGAGTTTCGACTGCAGAGAAGTAGTGAAAATATGCTTGATTTACATGAAATTTCTAGTTGTCCTCAGCCATTTTAGGGCACATTGTGTAAGTTGTACATGTATTATTCCTAAAAGCTTCAAATTATTCAAGGAACTACTTCAACTATTATTACATGTAGAGAAAATTTTCAAAGCAAATTTAAAAGCAGCTCAATATTAAGTCAAAGTTTTGATTGCAAAAAAAATATCCTCTGCTACCTAATCAGATTGTAACTATTGATCTGTCATTTACTATTAATTTTCACGTGGGCAATGCAATATAACTATAAAAATAGCTAGACTGAAAATAGATGTCGTTGTGTTTTTTTTTCTAGTAACCTCCTATTTTAGATCCACTGTATCTTCTTGGGCTATTCTACATGTATCAGGATTCGGAAAACAACCTCGAAAGCCACGGTATGTTAAAAATTGATACAATGGAAGTCGTTTGGAACCAATTTATTTAAGTATTTGATAGACGGACTTGAAAGTCCCTAAGTCTATAGTGATATCTTTACATTCAATGAAGTTCAACTCCATACTCCATTAATACAAGAGGTCTTACAACATTAATTTATTTAAGAGTTTGTTTGATGGTGCTACCTAGCGCTGTCTTGGCGGTAAAACATTGGAGGTGTAATAAAAGGCCGAGAAAATACGATTATTTCTAGGTCTCATTGGTCCTATGCCTGTCTGGCATACTCGGCAAATAGTTATATTTACCCACTTTTCTATATTTAAGTTTCAAGTATCCGTAATGCAATAAAAATATTAATGTACAGTGTTGCTAGCTAGCGATCGAGAGGAGATAATACATGAAAAAAGCATTGACATTACATCATTCTGACATGCTCAGCATATGTTTTGTTTATGAAGTGGCGGAAAAAATTATGATATTAATTTAATAAAATGTACTAAAGAAACTGTACCTTTTTTTAACTATCAAAGTCGACAATATAGGTTAATTTAAGATCCAGAATTCAACTTCTACTTATACCTCTTTAAATACACTTTTGTATCGTTTACAACTCAAGGGTATATATCTGCACTGTTTGCTATTATCTTCTTTGCATGCTGTGTGCACAAGTTTAACTGCAATTAGAATCGTATTACCTGTTTTTATCGCATATAAAGAGTTTTAAACTAACCCTGCATTAAACCTCATTTAGATTCTGTGATAAGAGTCATGTTGCTTTAATTATACCTTTGCAAATTATTTCTGCAATAAAAATCGGTCTTAATTCTACCATACAGTAATACCTTATCGGCCTGCTATCGAACACATGGGTTGGTTCTAGATTGGGAAGGTTCCAGCTGTAAGTGCAAAATGATTCATGTAAGTACATGTTAGTACTTTTAATTAGGAAACTGAATGATGCGAGTTCAGAGATGTAGCAAAGGAAGTGGGGGGGACAAAGAAAAAAAAAACAACCTACATGAAAAAGAAAACTGCTCTCCATAGCGTTCCTTGATAATTTGGTGCTCCATATGACCGCCAATGGTTTTTACCATGTCTATTTTATGGTGCTTGCTTTGCTCTGTATCAACATATATTTACATCCACTGAATATTTTCTCCTTTATTTCTTAAGAAAACCCATTGCTTTAATCACTGCATGAACTACAGTGGCTGTCCCATCAATGAAACATTATAAATACAATAATTAATCTTATTAATCCTGCTTTAAATGATTAAAACAGATATAAATATAAACAATAAAATGTCTTTCTTTGTTTATTATTACTGGAATTAACGGTCGCAGCTATTGCAGAAAAAATTTACATAACCCGCTTACGCGGGTTATGTATTTTTTCTGCAACAGCTGCTTCCGTTAATTCCAGTAATTTAACAAACAAAGAAAGCATTTTATTGTTTAAATATATGTACTTGTCATTAATGGTCTGGAAAATATTGTTTTACACAACTACCGGTCCACGAAATTATAAAGTATTTATGTAGGTAATTTTTTGACAAATGTTTTATAAGCTCATTATGTATCAATTTACATATACATGAATGTATGTAAACGTCTATCCATGATTTTTCAGAAAACGTTTGATATGTTTGACATATCACCTTTTGTACATGTCTTTTCTTTTAACAAAATATAACGCTAAGCTTAAATGACACAATTATTCTTTTATTAAAAAATAATTGTGGGATTCGATACCTAGCAATAAAAAGCCCTAGGCTAGTATCATTTTCCTGTGAAACTAACACGCTAACATCTGCGGTAAAATGCAACTCAGGAAAAGCTGCGGCTTTTAATATTAACTTTTAGATCTGCAAAGCAGAAAACAATCCCTACTATACTTATCATATGTTCTATAATATTGTTTGTTAATTCGTATACACCTGATTCCCATCCTGGCACAAGGTTACTAAGTATCCATAAAAGAGCTTTGCATGGAAAACTGCAGATGTCTGCTGTGATTCATGCAGTATATGGTATCATAAAGAGTATCTAGACACGAACTCATTTATTTAACAGGGGTTACATGATGCATCATGATGGGGATGCGGTCTTCGTGGTTTTCAATATCTTGCAACATGCACTTCATGTTTGAGTACAAGTATTTAAGAACATTTAAATGAATCACCATTCAATGAAAAATGTATGAAAAAACTTCATCTTTCCTCGTACAGGATTAATTAATACAGTCACCAAATTACATCAAGTTTAAAGGATCAGATGTACCTTAAAGAGTGATGGTTTTCAATTGACGATCAGCGAAAAAAAAGGCAGACTAAAAAATTCTAATCCAGATATAATCATAGGTAATGAGTCATGGCTTCACGAGATGGCTGGACGGATTTTCTTGAAAATTTCAGGGATGATAGAGAATGAAAATACGCCCAGGCGTGTTTTTCATTTTATCAAAATTCACTTCCGGTCGTCAGTTATGTCCGATTTCCGCTTTTTTCAAAATAATTTTGTCTGAGTCATATCTCAGAAACGGTAAAAGATTAAGACACCAAACTTATAGAAGTAATAGATCTTGATTAGTAGGCAAGCCCATTTGGGTTAACATCGTCAGCCGTCACTTCCGGTCGTCACAGGAAGTGATCAAAGAAATCGAAAATTTCAACTTTTCTTTTATGAAACTTTTTTTGCATCAGATAACAACATCTTATCTGTAGTTTCGAAATATATTAGTCTCACCGGAAGCAAAAACGACAACTTCCGGTTATGATAGAAAAACTGCATATTTTCAGTATTTTTTCTTTCACATAAATATTTTTTATAGATAAAGTATTTTAAATGATTTTTTGATATGTTATTCAGACTGCAAGTGTCTACAGTAACGTCAAATATCTTTGTAAAATTCACTTCCGGTCGCGTGATTTCCTGTCCTCAAAATGAGAAGTTATAATAGCTATATCTCGTAAACGGAAAGAGATTAAGACACCAAACTTATACAAGTGGTAGATCTTGATTAGGAGGCAAAACCGTTTGGGGTAAAACCGTCCGCCGTCGCTTCCGGTCGTCACAGGAAGTTATCAAAGAAATCGGAAAATTCAACTTTTCTTTATTGAAACTTTTTTTGCATTACATTATTGCATCTTATTTGTAGTTTCGAAATGTATCAGTCCCAACGGAAACAAAAATGACAACTTCCGGTTCAAGGAGAAAAACTACATAAATTGAGTATTTTTCTTCCCATAAATACTTTTAATAGAAAAAGTATTTGTAATGATTTTTGGATATGTTATGCAGACTACAAACGTCATCAGTAATGTATAAAATCTCAGTAAAATTTACTTCCGGTCGCATGATTTCCTGTCCTCAAAATCAGAAGTTATCATAGATTGATCTCGTAAACAGTAAAAGATTAAGACACCAAACTTGTATAAGTAATAGATCTTGATAAGTAGGCAAAACCATTTGGGGTAAGATTGTCTGCCGTCACTTCCGGTCGTCACAGGAAGTGATCAAAGAAATAAAAAAAATCAACTTTTCTTTTTTGAAACTTGTTTTGCATCACATTAGAGCATCTTATTTAGAGTTTCAAAATGTATCAGTCCCAACGGAAACAAGATGACAACTTCCGGTTAAGAGAGGAAAACTACATAATTTGAGTATCTTTCTTTCCCTTAAATTTTTTTAAAAGTATTTGTAATGATTTTTAGATATGTTATTCAGACTGCAAATGTCTACAGTAAAGTCTAATATCTCAATAAAATTCACTTCCGGTTGCGTGACTTCCTGTCCTCAAAATCAGAAGTCATCATAGCTAGATCTCGTAAACGGTAAGAGATTAAGACACTAATTTATTAGGGATTGTAGACCTTGATGAGTAAACAAATCCTTTGAGTTTAAGATCGTCCGTCGTCACTTCTGGTTGACACAGGAAGTGATCAAATAAATCAAAATTTAAATTTTTCTTAATGGAATCTTTCTTAGTATTACCTTATAGCATCTTACTTGTAGTTTTGAGATATGTAGTCCCACTGGAAAGAAAAACGACGACTTCCAATTATGAGAGAAAAATTGCATAAATTGAGTATCGTACTATCCCATAAATATCTTTTATAAGAAAGTATTTGAAATGATTTTGGGACATTTTATTCAGACTGCAAATGTCTAGAGTAACCTCAAATATCTTCTTTTAATATTTACTTTCTTCAGGTCACGTGATTTCTTGTCCTCAAAATGAGACCTTTGACCCTTACTCAAAAAATAATAAAGAAATATTCATTACCTTTATCTAGATTCAGCTTCAAGTGTTAATCTCAAGTTTACCTCTCTCTCTCTCTCTCTCTCTCTCTCTTGGATGACCTTGACCTTTGACTTTGATAAATGACCTTGACCTTTGACCCCATTGACCCAAAGGTCACAATCAAGCTTAAGTATGTGGAGGTATTAACAACTCTCATTTAAACAAATGCTTATGAAATACCCCCCCCCCCCCTCCCGTCCCTTAAAAAAAATCAATAGCAACATAGAAAAAACTTCTACCTCTGAAAAGACACCGCAGATCGACATAAGATGAAGGATTTGAGTAGAAGACACCTTAAAGAAAGTGTCCTAAGAGTTTTACGGTGAGTCTCTTGAGTATAATGAAATTCTACGGAATATCGCCAAAAACTGCATTTTTTTCTGTCTGAAATTTAAATTCTGATGGGCATAAAATGAATTAAAGCTTGCATTGGCTATTTCTTCATTTGTTGTTAATATCATTCGATTCTCCTGCCCTAATACGACATTTTAATACCAAGTATTCTAGCTTTCTTTGGTATGTGGAATTTATTTCAATTTTATTTAGATTTAATTTTAATTGAATGAATCTTGATTTCATTTGAAATTTGATTTTTTTTTCTAGAATAACACAATCTTATAAGAAATAGCGACTTTCAGCATCGTAAAAAGCAATACACGTTTCTTCCCTGTGTTTCCCATCTAGAAACACCTATTTGGAATTTTATTTATGCTACTTACAATGAATTTAATCCACACACATATTCCATACCTATTTCGGTCAGGATTGTTAAAATCCGAACCCGATTCTCTGTTTTCCTTTTCTATAATTACAAACGGTCTTGCTTCTCTCGCTCATGTTTCTCACATGCTCTTAAATAATTTATCGCCATTCATTTCAAACATAAAACAACTCAAATCGGATATTTTTCAAACATCTGTTTAATACATGCATAATGCACATATGATGCAGGTACACATGGGACATTTCACAACGTTTTCACTTACGCTTCCGTCTTGATGCGCAGATCAAATGCATGTTATTCATATTATTAGGTATATCATAATTTTAATCAGACCCTACCCATTACATCTTAACTCGAAAACAATCTCATTCAAGCTGATATATGCATCTAGGAGCGTGTTACAATGTTTTGAACGCGCTCTCTTTGCGTGGTCAATGAAATCGTGGTTATCCCCGAGTCGACTCGTATAATCCAGGAAGTCTGTTTAGAGTATATTTATACCAACTACGAGCCCGATCTAAAATCCTTGTAGAGAAATGAGAATTTTGCTGTTTTATTTATTTCTTTGCTTTTTTCTACTTTCTTCAGCCCAAATGATATTGAAATGCTTAAAAAGGTGGAAAAGCCGAAAATTGTTCACTGAACAATTAGTCTACTAGTTTATGATATGTCTGTCTTTTTTAAAATAGAAAAAAAACATTCTGCATACAGATTAATAGAGGAGAACGGAAGACCTTCTTTGTTGCTGTAGCAACAAGAGTTTCTAGTTTATTATTATTATTATTATTCTTTTTTTGACAAAATTTTGTGCAGGCGATTTCTCGAAAACTATTCAGCGGTTTTTCATGAAACTTTCACAAAATATGTGTCATTATATGAAGTTGTTACATCCGAAGAGAAATTTGGAAAAATCGCTCTTGGTGCCAAGTTAAGGACAATTTCCTGATTTTAAAATGCGATTTTGTCGCCCCTTTCTGTCGAAAATGGCTAAGGATATGATATGGAGACTTATTGGAGATGATAGATCATGACTTTGTGGTTTGCAGAATCACCTTTTCGTGCGTCGTCAATACTTCCGGTCGTTACGAGATGCAATAAAAAATATCGTATTTTCTAACTTTTTTGTTTTTCAATATTTTTCATTTATTTTTTTGTATGTTATTAGAATCCCTTCTTATGATGCTCACTTTATAATTTGTTTGAAAATTCATTAATACAAACTCCAGATAAAAGCATTCAAAAATTTGAAGCGGGTCCAAAATGGCGGCTGTCTCCGGTATTTCGCAATCGGGGTTTACGGAGGCAGCCGAGCGTTTGCTTGAACGAAGGTATCATAAGGATAAATGAAATGTAAAGGAATTCTTGCATTGACACCTCGTAGTTACGTCGCAATTCTGTTTCAAACTAACATATCTTCTATAATGGGTTTTGGCTGGATCTCAAAGTAAAAAAAAAAGAAGAAGAGACTAAATAATATTCTGCAAATGAAATTCGAGCCTAATATCTTGTGCACGACGGAAAAACAGATCTTAAATCATAGTTATAGGTAATACTCTCTCAGAAAGAATATCAATGAAATTGTAAGTATAAAACTTAACCACTGTCTTGTCGATGCATATT
Source organism: Saccostrea cuccullata (assembly GCF_032062105.1). Taxonomy (NCBI): domain Eukaryota; kingdom Metazoa; phylum Mollusca; class Bivalvia; order Ostreida; family Ostreidae; genus Saccostrea; species Saccostrea cuccullata. The sequence continues at coordinate 4,802 of NW_026929670.1, read as the reverse complement.
CGTCTCATATTAAACTAATAGAAAAGACAAAAATAAGAGAACCATTTTTTGACAGATCGTTTAATGGAGTTTATATCAGCATTCTTGTCTCAAAGAGCTGATTCAAGTTATTGAGCATAAATGGTATCCAACTCCCTGACCGTCGTAAGGCGAGCATATTTTTCGGCGAAACAGTTCAACCTTTTCATGAAAGTTTAACTAATCGGGAGAGTTCACTTTGGGGATAAACAGGGAATTTTAAAAAAAGTTAAAAATCCATAGCTGTGTCACCGCTTTCGTGTCACTTGCTTACAAACGATATGGAATTTGTAAAATGTGTTTAATATACCGGGTACTTTCTTATCCTCGAATTTTAGGCTATAAGAACATATTTTTTATTTCATTGAAGCTATCACACCTATTTAATAGAACATTCCAAAGAAAAGGCGCTATGATTAACTCGTAGCGTTTGGCGCGAAATTATGAATAGTGACTCGCCTTTCATAATTCTAAGACAAAAAGCACTGTTATACAGAGGTATATACAAGAAGATTCAGAGCAGAGGTCCCAATACTGTAATATTTAGCTCGTTGGATTTTCATGCTGGCAACTCAATCCCTCTTGTGTGCAATTTTTGTTTACTTTTTCAGTTCGTTTTTACGCTTTCTTACCGGAATCGGACGGAAGACCTCTCGTTGCTCGCAACGAGTTTCTCATCTAGTTCTTATTATGTTCCCCAAACGGAGTTTGGGAACATATTGTTTTTACTCTGTTTCTTATTATTATTATTATTATTATTTTTTTTCTTATTTGTTCTCCGGTACTTTTTTGTCCGCGAGTGTTCTCAGAAACTGTTCACCCAACTGAGCTAAAACCTTTTTAGGGTTAATAGGTGTGTAGTGTAGGTGTGCGGAACGAAGGTCATTTTGCGCGCATACGCATGCACGTGCGTGCGCGTGAAATGAGTGAATTGACTGATATACTTAATATAGCTATAACTTTTACATTTTTTGATGAAATGATTTGAAACTCATTATATAAGGATAGACTAGTAGTGTAGATAATGTGATACTGTCAAATTCGCACGAACTCACGCGCATGCACGTGCGCTTTGCTCTGATTGGCTGAAACAAAAATCTCAATATCTTCTCTGTTTTTTGACGAAATGCTTTGAAATTTAAAACAAAGGCATGCTTTAGGATATTCTACAATATGGTATATAAGAATTTTCATCAAATCACGCGCATGCACGTGCGCTGCAATCTGATTGGCTCAATTTTTAAATTGCTATAACTCCCGTGTTTTTCAACCAAACAGCATGGGATTTAGAACGTAGACAAACATAATGGACTCCTAGAAGAAGGTATAGTCATCATGAACATACTTGCACGTGCATGAACGTGCGCTTCGCTCTGATTGGCTGAAACAAAAATCTCAATATCTTTTTTGTTTTTTGACGTAATGCTATGAAATTTAAAACATAGGCATACTTTAGGATGTACTACAATATGATATATAACAATTGTCATGTAAACACGCGCATGCACGTGCACTGCAATCTGATTGGCTTAAACTTTAAATGGCTATAACTCCTTTGTTTTTCAACCAAACAGTATGGGATTTAGAACATAGACAGACATAATGGACTCCTACAAGGTGGTGTAATTGTCATGCACATGCATGCACGTGCTTGCACGTGTGCTTTGCTGCAATTGGCTGAAACAAAAATCGCAATATCTTTTTTAATTTTTGACGAAATGCTTTGAAATTTAAAACATAGTCATGCATTAGGATGTACTACAATATGATATATAACAGTTGTCGTGAAAACATGCGCATTCACGTGCGCTGCAATCTGATTGGCTTAAACTTTACATGGCTATAACTCCCTTGTTTTTCAACCAAACAGGATGGGATTTAGAACATAGACAGACATAATAGACTCCGAGAAGATGGTATGGTCGTCATGCACGTGCGTGCACGTGTTCTTCACTCTGATTGGCTGAAACAAAAATCTCAATATCTTTTCCGTTTTTTGACGAAATGCTTTGAAATTTAAAACATAAGCATACAATAGGATGTCCTACAATATGATATATAACAATTGTCATTAAATCACACGCATGCACGTGCGCTGAAATCTGATTGGCTTAAACTTTAAATGCTTATAACTCCCTTGGTTTTCAACGAAATAGGATGGTATTTAGAATATTGATAGACAAAATGGACCCCTACAAGAAGGTATGGTCATCATGCACATGCTTGCACGTGTGTGCACGTGAAATGAGTAAAATTAAAATATGCTTGAATAAGTGTATTTTTTATTACTTCTGGATTAAATGCTTTGATATTAAGTCTCTTTGAATATATATACATAGTGTAGAAAAGATGATATGATCATTACCCACATGCATTCACATAAGCTCGCATGTCGTGCTAAAATTTAAATATATTTTGTAGTCTTCTGGGGAAACGTTGTTTAAGTCTTAATTGCACAAAGTATGTCTTATTTAATAGAGCTTAAGGAAATATGGCACCAAAAGGGAGTTGGGGAGCGTTTGGGGAACATCTGTAACGGTCCCCGTTACAATTAGCCCTAGTTATTATTTTTCTTCCTGGGAAAATTTTGTCCGCGAGTGATCTTGTAAACTACACATCCGACTTAGGTGAAACCTTTTTAGGGTAAGTAGGCATGTTATGTAGATTTGCGGAATCAAGGTCATTTTGCGCGCACGTGCTTGCAAGAGCGCGCACGTGCAAAACTTAAAATAACCAATATATAATGGATATAACCGCAACTTTTCTATTTTGTGACGAAATGTTTTGAAACTTATAATGCAAGGATATATTAGTAGTATGCACAAGATGACATGGTCAAAATAGCAAGATCGCACGCGCATGCACGTGCGCTTCGCTCTGATTGGCTGAAACTAAAGTCTCAATATCTTTTTTGTTTTTTGATAAAATCATTTGAAATTTTGAACATAGTCATACATTAGGGAGATCTACAGCCTGTAATATAAGATTTATCATGGAAGCATGTGCATGCACATGTGCTTGCAAGAGCTCGCACGTGCAACACGATAAATGTCCAATATAATTGATACAGACGTAACTATTTGAATTATTGATGAAATGCTTTGAAACTCATATTATAAGTATATATTAGAAGCATAGACAAAATGACATGGTCAAAAAAGTAAGATCTCACGCGCATGCACGTGCGCTTCGCTCTGATTGGCTGAAACTAAAGTCTCAATATCTTTCTTGTTTCTTGTCATAATCCTTTGAAATTTTGAACATAGACCAACATTATAAAGATCTACAGCATGATATATAAGAATTTTCATGAAAGCATGCGCATGTCCGCGTGCTGCAATCTGATTGGCTGAAACTTTAAATGGTTATATTTCCTTTGTTTTTTGACGAAATGCTTTGAAATTTAAAACATAGCCATGCATTAGGATATCCTACAATATGATATAGAAAAAAAATCATGAAATCACGCGCATGCACGTGTGCTGCAATCTGATTGGCTTAAACTTGAAATGGCTATAACTCCCTTGTTTTTCAACCAAACTGGATGGGATTTAGAATATAGATAGATATAAAAGACTTCTACAAGAAGGTATGGTCCTCATGCACTTGCACGCACGTGCGTGCATTTGGAATGAGTGAAATGAAAAATACCCTTGAAAGAGTGATTTTTCTTACTTTTGGACTGAATGCTTTAATATATTGTATAGTAAAATATGTAGATAGTGTAGACAAGATGATATGATCATAACGCACATGCATTCACATGCGCACGGGTGCAATGCTAAAACAAGATGATGTGGTCAATATGGCAAGATCTCACGCGCATGCACGTGTGCTACGCTCTGATTGGCTGAAACTAAAGTCTCAATATCTATCTTGTTTTTTGACAAAATCCTTTGAAATTTTGAACATAGCCATGCATTAGAATTTTCTACAACATGATATATAGCAATTATCATGAAAACACGTGCATGAACGTGCGCTGCAATCTGATTGGCTGAAATTTTAAATAGCTATAACTCCCTTAGTTTTCAACCAAAGAGGATGGGATTTGGAACAAAGATATATATTGTAACGGTCCAGAGATTTGACAGTTAAGTTTTATACAGAGTTATTGAACCTGATTATTGTTGACATTGTAGGAGAGTTAAGATGAATTTGTATATGTGTTATAAATACTTGACATTGCAGGAATATTTACTGATTTATGCTCTGCATGTAATTGATAGGTGATTATTGACAAGTTTAAGTGATTTACATGAGTTGAAATGGTTTGTACATGTTTTGAGTTACGTAGAAATCAGCTGATCATAGCAGTAGTAAAGTTGTGGTGTTATTTTAGCTTACTTCATGTTTCAGGGACTTTGATTGGTCTTCTGTAGTAGATGAACCATAGATTTATCGATGAAATCATGTTTTCTTGAAGTTTAACTTATTTTCAGTTAATTATCGGCAGTTTATAGACTGGTGGAATTGTTTACGAACTTGGCTGTCGTAAAATGTGGAGGTCGAGCCCGATGGTAAAAGTTACGATAGTTTTCGGATTTTTGGAGTTAATTGTGCTATTTGTTGTATTAAATGGATAATGATTTATTTATTTCCATTCAAGAATGTATTTGGTGATTACTTTCATTTAGAAAAGTTGTCTTGTATGTTGTTATTAGATTTTTCTATAGACTTTGCTGCTTACGGGAAATTCACGAAGATTTAAAGTTTTCCAAAGAGTAAAAGTTTCCAACAATTACGTCATGTTATTGTATAAAAGAGAGAGATTCAAGGAATTT
>NW_026929669.1:15000-38283 GCF_032062105.1 Saccostrea cuccullata | reverse complement strand
ATTTTTTTTTCCAACTCATTAATAACCGGTACTTCCTTATAATTGGCATAATACAAAGAAGCTAGTGCTTCCGCAAACAGAATGAAGGTCGCTATAATTACTAGTTCAATAATTATAAATAAATAATATACTGAACATTCTGAAAATATATATTAACGACAAAGAAAACAACATCTGGCATTTTTCTCTGTGATGATTTAAACGCAGACGGTACAAGCAAATACATTTTTGTTGCATTGCTTTGTATTAATTAGGGCAGTGCATGTTTGAAAAAAAAAATGTTGACTTACTTTTAATGCACAGAGCGTGAATCTAGAAAAGGTATACAAACTTTGGCGTTCGAGTTACATTCACATAAAAATTAAATCCATTGATCCATAAACCACAAAAGAAAAAAAAATCAAAACACTAAAATTTGTTATTCTTAGATCCAGGTTTCTCCTTGTTCTTTAATATCAAAATTTAAAATCTCTGGGCATTCTGGCACCTTTATCCTTGCCTTCCACCTCTGATATTGAAATTTTTGTTAATGGTAGTTTATGATAATATTAACAATTGTTAGAGATAGATACTAGATTAGTAGTTGTAATATATAGAAAAATATAATTGATTTATACATTGATATTATACTTTCATGTAAATTAGTTGAATCTGATTGGTCGAGAAACATTTGCTAAAAAAACACTATTACCCGCTGAATAATTAAGCCACGCCCTCCAGTGTAGCAACAGACAACATTGCTTGACGAGGGGTTGTTATTAAAAAAAATCGCGACTGCGCAGAATTTATGCGCGCACGGTTCACTGTTATATGTATTTGTATAAAACATTCAGTATAATATAATAAATATTGCATGTAGTTGAATGAAACATTGAAATTTTCAATGTTACCCTCAACTACATGCAATATTTATATATTGTCGCATATCTGCGGTGATTTTCTTTCATTGATCTTTCTGTGGTGATATATCCCATATCACACATATGCGATAATACTTTCCACGCCCCGTCATATATCACTGGAGAAGGCAGAAATCAGGTCAATTTTTTTTAAATTGAATTTTCCGCACTCCGCGCCCTCGATTTCCACGCCCCATGAAAACGATATAATCAATACTTCTCGGAATCTATGATGTATAACCTATACTAATTATTTTTTAAAACTGTTTTTCATTGATTTTTAACATAGAATAATAATAAAAAAAATGAATGGACATTCAACGTTTTTATATGTTACTATTCAAAGCTAATTCACTATGAATTAGCTGCATTTCTCGAAGGAAGTGCATATCTGCCTTACCTAAGTCTCAATACTTATACCTAGTGATTATCGTTCTTGTCAATTATTTTAGTTGATTATTGCCCTTTTAATAAATACACCTGAGGGCGCTTTGGTTGCAATTTCCTTTTTCAATATTCCAGCATCATCTTGGGTCCAGCTTGTTCTGTATTATAAATTTAAAAACTCCACCCACCTCACCCATTTAGAAGAGATGCTGCTTTTCTGGGTTTTTTATGCTTTCAGAGGAAGACTTGGAGCGAATATCAGTCTCAACATGACAGGACTTATGAGATGAAACTAGGGTCCTAGACAACAGCTAAGGGGATCGAACCACAAGTACCTCTACGGGCTCACACCATTCTGGACTTGATTTAATGTGAACTACTAGGAACACCTATTCATATGGAAGTGATTCATTCCAAGAGCAAATCATGCACCATTTTTGCAGGAGCCAATAACTTTCCTTTAACCTCAATTTTAAAACAATAATGTTGATTTATAATCCTGGTACGGCTGTCCGTTTCTTTCCGGCTGAGATGTGCGTAAACGAGCGGCACTAAGTAACTATCCTTGATGCAGTCATGTAACTCATGAAAGTTGAAAAAGTAAACTTTGGATTGTAGATATACATAAATAAGTGCTTGACCTCTGCACCTCCCAGGGTCAAGGCTTTTACCACTTTCTGAGATGGTGTTTGTGAACTTTGACCTTTGAACTATGAACCTGAGTTTGAATATTTAATATTAATTTATGTAATCTTTGTTTTGTTGTGTTGCCAGAGACACCAACAGCTTCATAATTTGTGTCTCTGGATAAACGGCCGTGCCCAATCATCGCCACAATAAAATTTATTAAATACATACTTGATGTTTTTATATGCACTTATCTGAGATAATAGTATATTTCATGTGAATTCTTTTTATTTTTACCAAACTTTTAGATTTTTAGTGTTGCTTAATGATTTGTTTCATTCTAAATCAGTTCCTGCGATTTTATTTGATAAAATCAAATGTGCATTTTATTTGATGAAAAGTTTATCAAATTAAGATTAAATTGATTGCAATATTTTAACTTTCGGACAATTTGATATTACAAAATTTTACTTAAATCAACAACATAAAAACGAATGACTTTTCAACTTTATATAGAACTATTTCGCACGATGAATTAAACTCCAAGCTTTCGATATCATTGACAGCTTCTTTTTCAATAAAAGTGGAACTCATCAATTTACTTACCTTGTCATTGGTCATTTCCACATTATCTTTTATAAAAAAAACTTTCTGATTGTACACACAGATACTCTGAAGTTGATATTAATAAGATGCTTGAGTTTCTGCTTGACAATAATATCCCATCTATGTGTTTTTTTGGTGACCAGGTCTTTCAGCAATATATTTGAATTCCCAGGGTACCAAATGCGCCCCCTTATTAGCATACCTTTTTGCATTTATATGAAGCATAATTTTCCGAAATCTTATACGTGAAAAGAAGATAACACTTGCTGTGGCTTTCAACTAAACATTTAAATATATCGACGACGTATTGTCAATTAGCAATGCTTATTTTCATTATTATGTGTATAGTACGATATAAACCGGTGCCCTTTCAATAAAAGATACAACAGAATCTGACAGAATTTGTTTCACATTTGGAAATTTTACTTGAAAATGACTTTAACAATTAACTAACAACCAAGAGTTATGATTAACGCGACGACTTTAACTTTTTAATTGTCAACTTGTCTAATTTAAACAGCAATTTTATACCCTTCATCACTTGCAAACGGGGTTTATATCTCGCAGTTGATTCGATATGCAAGAGCATCTTCTACGTCAGTACAATTCCTTAACAGATCTCGAGATAAGTTATTGACAAACAAGTTGATGAAACAAGAAAATCAGCAGTCTCGTTTAAATTCATCATTTCGTGAAATTTATGGTCAATACAATGATATTGTCAGCAAATACGGTTTATCATTAAGTCATTAAGTCGTTTTTCATGCTAATTGTTAGGCCCCTATTTACACGCTGAATTGTCGACAGACTTCCCGTTATTTTTTTTATCATGACAAGGAGCACATAACGGATGTGACAGCTTGGGAGGCTCGTTCTTCCATGGCGCTTGACCCTACCTGATATTTTGGAGGTCTTTGACGCGCTGCTCAAAATGTGTATTGTTTAAAGAACTTTGAGCTTGAATGCTGTTAGTTACCCACTTATATTTCATAAAGTTTATGTTAACTGAAATATAATACTGTTTATTGATTGAACCTCGTCAAAATATCTAAATATTGAACGCAACACAACAGGAAAAACCTTTTCATTTAATTTAGAAGGTTTCGAATCAATCTTGCTTCTTCAAGAATACAAAAAGACCGAATAATTAAGGGGTACAACTAAGACCCATGATAGTTTCAATGTATTGTTGGAAGTTTAGGTCTCCAAATACCACATTTATACTGGTGTCTCATAATATCGCGGTACTTTATCCTTTTGCATAAAAAGTGCTATTCCAATTTTATACTTTTAACTTTCATCAAATACTATCCATTAACCAATCTATGGCCTAACTTTTTAGTGTCAAATTATTTCACAAGTTTGCATTGGTTAATTTGTTGTCTAATTTTAAAACGGGGAGTCTTATTTACCTCCTGAATTGTAGAGTCTCATAGTATCGCGGTATAGGAAAACATGGAAACTTGTGGCTGACATGGACTTCAATTTTTATTTTTATATTTACGGTGTGATTCTACATAAAAAATAAACATTTATACAAACTAAAGACTTTCGAAACATGAACTTGATTACGGCTTTTACTAGGTTATAAAATCAATGATCTAAATATGATAAAAAACGGGAATGGAAATCTGTAAGATTACGTTTTATTTGAATAAAAAATTTACCGACGCATATTCCATACTTTTTAATCATCAAAAAAGTTTACATTCGGACGACAATCAGATAGTATTTTAACAGAAAGGATATGAGCTATGTATCTGAATTTTTGGAATATATCGCGATACAATGGAACCCGCGATATAATGAGAAGCGAGTATATAAAAAGATTGATGGAATCCGATGCTAGTTAGGTAAATCAAGAGCTTGATAGTATTCATCGTCGGAAACCCACAGGGTGATCTCGTCTTTACTTATCACTCGCAAACTCGCCGAAATATCGTCGTAAAATATGTTAATTTGTTGTTTTTAGTTAATCAATCAGAAAGTTGGAACTCTTCAATATTGAAAAATACGTTTATTACTTTGCTATTTAAAGTAAATATTTTGACGCTCGTTGAAATGTGCGAAGTTTGATTTAGAACAATGAAAATGAATTCGTTCAGGTCACTGACATTAATTATATCCGTCAGATATTATATAGGAGTACCTCTTTCTAACTGCAAAATGCGCCGGGGAGTGAATTTATCAGCTGTGTTAACTAAGGAATTAAGTTTTTCATGTTTTTGGCAATGCCGAACATGCATACGTAACGTTGTTTGGCATCGCGACTCTGTGTAGCAGCCAATCAAATGACCCATGCATATTTAATTACATACGACGATATTTCGGCGAGTTTGCCCGCAGAAGGATAAAACGTACGCTCAACTAGGACCTTTTAGGTCCCCCGCAAATAGTTCGTCATTTTGCGTAGTAATAAAACATTTTAGGAACTCTTCAGGCATAAAAGGCACAAAAGTAAATTCATGGACTATAAAATTAGGAGACCTCAGGTCACCTTATATATTTATTGAATTTTATATGATAGAGAGTTTTCTTTGTCTTACTCCAAAATAATCATATTAATAACTTTATACAGATCTACTTTCTAAAATATATATATTAGCAGAAACGTGAAAGTAATTAGGGGGACCAGAGGTAACCTTATATTATACATCAGTAGGGTGACCAGTAGTCACCTAATATTGTACATCATTAGAGGGATCATAGGTCACCTAACATTTTAAATTAATAGGGGACCAAACGAAACCTTTTATTGCACATCATAAGGGGGACCAGAGGATACCTATATTGTACATCAGTAGGGGGACCAGAGGACATCTTATATTGAACATCAATAAGGAGACCACAGGTCACCTTATATTGCACATCAGTAGGGGACCAGAGGTCACCTTATATTGAAAATCAATAAGGAGACCAGTAGTCATCTTATATTGTACATCAGTAGGGGAGACAGGACACCTTATATTGTACATCAGTAGGGGGCTTAGAGGTCACCTTATATTGTACATCGGTAGGGGGACAAGAAGGTCACCTTCTATTGTACATCAGTAGGGGGACTAGAGTTCACCTTATATTGTACATCAGTAGGGGAGCAAGAGGTTGTCTATATTGTCCAATAGTAGGGGTACTAGAGGTCACCTGATATTGTAAATTAGTAGGGGCACAGTGGACACCTTATATTATACATCATTAGGGGGACTAGAGGTCACCTTATATTGTACATCAGTAGGGGGACCAGAGGTTATCTTATATTGTACATGATTAGGGGGACTAGAGGTCACCTTATATTGTTCATCAGTAGGGAGACCAGAGGTCACCTTATATTGTACATCAGTAGTGGGACCAGAGGACACCATATAGTGTGCATCAGAAGGGGAACCAGAGGACACCTTATATTGTACATGATTAGGGGGACTAGAGGTCACCTTATATTGTACCTCAGTAGGGGGACCAGAGGCCATCTTATATTGTACATCAGTAGGGGGACCTGAGCCACCTAATATTGTACATCATTAGGGGGACCAGAGGTCACCTTATATTGAAAATCAATAAGGAGACCAGAGGTCACCTTGTATTTTACATCAGTAGGGGGACCAGAGGTCACCATATATTGTACATTAGTAGGGGGACCTGAGGACACCTTATCTGTACATTATTTGGGGGACCAGAGATCACCTTATATTGTACATCAATAGGGGTACCAGATGTCACCTTGTATTTTACATCAATAGGGGTACCAGATGTCACCTTGTATTTTACATCAATAGGGAGACCAGAGGTCACCTTCTATTGTACATCATTCAGGGTACCAGAGGTACTTCATTTTGTTAATCAATTGAAAGATCAGAGGTATCCTCAAATTGTAAATGAATAGGGAGGCCAGAGGTTACCTTATGTTGTAAATCAATAAGTAACCAGAGATCACCTTATATTGTAAGTCTGCATAGAGACCCGAAGACGCCTGATATTTTACATCAAATATGGAGACCAAAGGAGTCCTTATTTGGTCACCTGAATCAACTCATGTGACTTATTGATATCTGTGGCTTTTTTTCTGGCGTCGTGCGCTGTGCTTTGTGCGTTAACATTCGAACATTTTCAGCTTCTCACTGCAATCCCTCGACCATTTACAACCAATTTTGGCATAAAGCATCTATGTGTGAAGGGGAATTTTTTTTTTAATCATGGTCCGTGCCCTCCACCCTGTCGGTCAGAGGGTTGGGCAAAACCACTACAATTGATGCAATCTTAAAAATCTATTTTACTCATTGACATCAGGCCATAAAACTGTTGGCATAATTATTTTAAGCATTCACTTCTCCTCTACCAAAATTCTGAAATTCATTGTCCCAGGGTCAGGGGCTCTGGGGTTAGGACGTGGCTATAAAAATCATATAATGAAATGAATTTATTCTTTGAAAATCTTCTCCTCTCTCCTGGATATTAAACAAACTAAATGCATAGTTATGATGAGGAAGGGTGTCTTCTCCAAAGTTCTGAAATTATGACCCAAGGGATAGGGGTTCTGGTGTTAGGGTGGGGCTATATAAATTGTAAAGTTAAAATATATTTATTCTTAAAAAAGATCTTCTCTGCTCCTGGATATATATTAAACTAACTAAGGCAACTGGCTTACATGTATATCTACCATTGAGGAGTGGGGGCTCTAATTAAATACTGTAATTGAATTAATGCTTTGAAATTTGTTCTTTGGTATAAACCCAGAAATTTTTTATGAGCAATGGTGCCTTTTCCAAAATTGTGAAATGTATGACCCAGGATGGGGTTTTTTATGGTGAATGGGCACTGCTAATTATTGGTAATTAAAACTAACTATTACTTATTATTTGAAATGTACTTTTTTGTTCCCATACTCTCGATGGGTATTACGAAGCCAAACTAAGCGGGGGTCAACATTACCACTACATCGCTAAAAATTTTAACTCATTACCGCTACATTGTTTCAAAATTTCGACCGATCATTACTGCTACATAAGGAATCAATCGGGTATGCAGGTACGGGATTTAATATACGTTTAATCACAAAGCTTTCACAAAGAATTCAGCACGATGATTTACAGTTCTCATTCTAAAATTTTTGAAATTTTGGCAATGTTGACAGAAGTTTAATATTAGCAGTGTCAAATAAAACGTTATAGGTCCATTATTTGTTGTACCTTATTCTACATATTTTGAAGTCGCATGTGAATATGGGATGTTGTATTTCAGAGGATACAGGTCTTATACATGTATATGTTGTACTTACATCAATCTGTACACGCACAAGTGGCTGGCAATGTAGCGGTAATTTATACTTTTATATGTAGCAGTAATGTAATGTTTTTTTGTAGCGGAAATGACTATGCAGTGGTAATGAAAATTTTGAAAATGTAGTAGTAATGATACGCACCCAAGTTAACATGCTAAGTATATAGTTATGATGAGCAATAGTGCTTTTTTTCAAAAATTGCGAATGTCATGGCCAATGCTCAACCAAATTCAATCGTTGTCAAGTTTTTACATGATATTCAGATGACCTATAAGACCCATGGGCCTCTTGTTGTTTTCTGATAAGTGAACTTCTGGTATTCTGTTAATATGCATTTTATCTGTAACCTCTGGTCCATCCTTATTTTCATTTGAGATGTCTCTCAGTTAAGACGAGTCTAGTATCGTTGATGCCTTATCTCTGCAATCATGTAAGTTTTATTTTTGTCTGGTGTCCTTAAAAATGTACGACAATGGAGACTACTGGTTTCCCTATTTATGCACAATATAAGATGACCTCTGCTTCCCCTAATAATGTACAGTATAAGGTGACCTCTGGTCAACCTTGTGTTGTAAAATATTAGGTGACCTTGGTCCCCCTAATGATCTACAACATAGGGTGACATCTTGCCCCTTTTGATGTATAAGGTGACCTCTGCTTCCCCTAACGATGTACGATATAATCTGACGTCTGGTCTTGTACAGTATAAGGTGACATGTGTCCCCCTTGTGTTGTACAACATAAAGGTGACCTCTATTCTCCATAATAATATAAAGGAAAAGGTGACCTGTGGTCAACCTATTGATGCAAAAAACAAATTGACCTCTGGCCCACATATTGATGAACATTAAAACTAAACTCAGGCTCTGGTCCCCTAATTGATGTAAAATATAAAGTGACCTCTTCCCTCTATTAATATACAATAGAGATGACTTTTAGTCCCCCTTTTGATATACAAAATCAGGTGGTCTCTGGTCCCTCTATTGATGTGAAATATAAGGTGACCTCTTCCCCTATTTATATACAATATCAAGTGACTTCTAGTCCCCTTCCTGATGTTCAATATAAAATGGCCTCTGGCCCCCTATTGTTGTACAATATAAGGTGACCTCTGGTCCCCTAATAATGTACAAAATAATGTGATCTCGGATCTCTTTAATTAAGTACAACATAAGGTTACCTCTTGTCCCCCTAATGATGTACATGTGAATTGATCACTGGTCTCCCTACTGATGTACAAGATAAGGTGACCTCTGGTCCCCTACTGATGTGCAATATGAGTTGAACTTTGGTATCCCTAAAAATGTACATATAGGGTGACCTTGGTACCGCAGTGATGTACAATCTAGGGTTACCCTGATCTCCCCATAGATATATACATAAGGAGAACCTCTACATGCTGTCCCCCTATTAGACAAAAATAAGATGACCTCTGGTCCTCTGAATTAAAGGTTATACCTGGTCCCCCTATTTATGTACATAAAGGGTGACCACTGGTTCGTCTATTCATGTACATATAAGATGACCTCTGGTCCCTCTTATGATGTACAGTATAAGGTGACCTATGGTCCCCCTAATGATGTTCAATATAAACTTACCTCTGGTCCCCCTAATGATGTTCAATATAAGGTAACCTCTGGTCCCTAATGGTCTACAATATAAGGTGATCTATGGTTCCCCTAATGATGTTCGATATAAAGTGACCTCTGGTCCCCCTAATGATGTTCAATATAAGGTGACCTCTGGTCCCCTAATGGTGTTCAATATAAGGTAACCTCTGGTCCCCCTGATGATGTAGAATATATGATGACCGCAGGTCCCCTATTGATGTTCAATATAAGCTTACCTCAGGTCCCCCTTATAATGTACAGTATAAGGTGACCTATGGTCCCCCTAATGATGTTCAATATAAAGTAACCTCTCGTCCCCTAATGGTGTACAATATAAGGTGACCTCTGGTCCCCCTAGTGATGTTCAATATAAACTTACCTCTGGTCCCCCTAATGATGTTCAATATAAGGTAACCTCTGGTCCCCTAATGGTGTACAATATAAGGTGACTTATGGTCCTCCTAATGATGTTCAATATAAGCTTACCTCTGGTCCCCTAATGGTGTACAATGTAAGGTGACCTCTGGTCCCCCTAATGATGTTCAATATAAGCTTACCTCTGGTCCTCCTAATGATTTTCAGTAGAAACTTACATCTGGTCCCCCTAATGATATTCAATATAAGGTGACCTCTGGTCCCCCTAATGATGTTCAATATAAGGTGACCTCTGGTCCCCCTGATGATGTAGAATATATGATGACCTCAGGTCCCTCTAATGATGTTCAATATAAAGTGACCTCTGGTCCCCCTAATGATGTTCAATATAAGGTGATCTCTGGTCCCCCTGATGATGTAGAATATATAATGACCTCAGGTCACTCTAATGATGTTCAATATAAGGTGACCTCTGGTCCCCCTGATGATGTAGAATATAAGCTTACCTCTGGTCCCCTAATGGTGTACAATATAAGGTGACCTATGGACCCATTTATGACGTTTTATATAAGGTGATCTCTGGTCTCCTAATGGTGTTCAATATAAGGTGACCCCTGGTCCCCCAATGATGTTCAATATAAGGTGACCTCTGGTCCCCTAATGATGTACAATATAAGGTGACCTCTGGTCCCCCTAATGATTTTCAATATAAACTTACCTCTGGTCCCCCTAATGATGTTCAATATAAGGTGACCTCTGGTCCCCTAATGGTGTACAATATAAGGTGACCTATGGTCCCCTTAATGATGTTTGATATAAGGTGATTCCTGGTCCCCTAATTATGTTCAATGTAAGGTGACCTCTGGTCCCCCTAATGATGTTCAATATAAGGTGACCTCTGGTCCCCCTGATGATGTAGAATACATGATGACCTCAGATCCCTCTAATGATGTTCAATATAAGGTGACCTCTGGTCCCCTAATGATGTACAATATAAGGTGACCTCCGGTCCCCTAATGATGTACAATATAAAGTGCCCTCTTGTCCCCTAATGATCCACAGTATACTATAAGGTGACCTCTGTTCCCTCAAATGATGTGGAACAGAAGGTGACATCTGGTCTCCCTTTTGATGTACAATAAGGTGATCTCTGGTCCCCCTAATGATGTTCACTTAAGGTGACCTCTGGTCCCCTATGGATGTACATACCAGGTATAAGGTGACCTCTGGTCCCCCTATTAAGGTACAATATGAGGTCACCTCTGGCCCCCCTAATGATACAATATTAGGTGACCTCTGGTCATATGATTTTTTTGTTACCTCTGGTATCCGCATAAACATTTTGGAAACAAGCGGAAGGAAGCCGTATATCATGATTTCATAGCTCACAAATTGTAGTATACGAATGAGACAAAGGAAAACGTTAACTTATGTTGTACATTATTATGATGGCACTGAAAGTTTTGAGTAGGTAATAATTTCAAAATCGTGGTATGCGTAGAATTATTTTTCAAATCCACCCCAAAAAACTTTGCGACCCTAATTTTTTGACAGGGAAAAAAGTGCACCATTTCTCCGAATTCTCTAAGTGTATGTAATTGGGTTAGTCAACTTGCTTGTCTTCAAATACAGTATATGTACCTAAAAAGTAATTCACAATTGGTGCATTTTTTAAAAAGTTTTATCTCTTTTTTTAAAATGTAGTTTTGATTATTTTATAAATTTGATGTGTGAATTCCATTGAAAGTGGGAGAACTCCAGCCCTAACCATCGCAATACGTACATCTTCTTTGTACGATAAATAAAATCAGAAGTTTACTAAATAGTGTTAAATTGATGATATCGCCTGTTGAGGCATGACGGCATAAGGAAGACAAAGGTCACATAAAATAATTTATTAACAATTAATTATTGTTCAAGGATGTTAAAGGATCGGTGAGAAGTCCGAGCGAAATGAAGAGGGTGGGGGTGGTAGGGGGGGCAATATCTTGCTCCTCCTGCTTGTTAGAGATCTGCAAATGCAGAGACTGGACGTCGTTTACTCTGAATCGCTTACTATTAGTAAGGAAATCAGAGGTTAGGCACTGTATTAAATAGATACTATAACCTTACAGGGAATAATAAAATCATAAGGGAGACCACAGGTCACCCAACGTAATCCATAGATGTTAAACTCTTATATATCATATATTTGTAGTTAATAATGTTGTTCTTCACCCCCCCCCCCTTTCATCCTTTCTAATTCCCATCCGATAGTTATTTCTTTGGCAAAAAATAAATTTTCTGGGTTTTTTTTAACACTGTAAAGGCTTCATAGTAGTACGATTTATTCTATTTTCACTTTACGTATTCAACGCACTACATTTTGTAGCGGAGTAAAAAGGCCCGATAGTCGTGAACTGAACAGGGGACCTAAGGTCCTAGTTGAGCGTACGTTTTATCCTTCTGCAGTTTGCCCACGGGTGACAAGTAAAGACGAGATCACCCGTGGGTTTCCGACGATGGATATAGTATTAAAAATAGTGAAATATGATTTAGGAGAATCTTTTCCTTTCGATGGGAATTAAAATTTAAAAAATGGAATAAAAAAAATAGCTGCACAATACACATTGGAATCCTAAATGTGCATTCTTAAGTAATTACCAACATTAAGTTTATGAAACACAAACTTAAAGCCATATATGGCGTATGTACAATGAAAATTATTAGACTAAAATTATAAAAACTTATTATTTGTATCATTACTTTATATAAAGATAGAACTTTTCCGTAAATTACAAAATCTAAATCAATTGCGTTATAAAGATATCACAATTTAATTTGGATTCTCGGAATTTTCTCCGACTCGGAAATAAATACAAAAGATTTAAATAACACATTACAGAGAAGATAAAATCGTATTATTAGTTGAAACGAGGTGTTCTCCGTGTTCAGAATTGTATGAAAAGTTTTAATTTAAATGTGTTAGCTATATTTCTTTACTTAATTTTGTATTTTTCAAAAATATATTTTTTTGATCAGATACGCCATATATGGCTTTAAGACTCAATAAGCATCGTCGGAAACCCACGGGTGATCTCGTCTTTACATATCACCCGGTGATAAGTAAAGACGAGATCAAGTACAACGTGATTAATATGAACAGGTACTTTTCGTATTATTACCATTTTCACTGACATTCTATAAAAATGTACTTTATATTTTCAATATAGTTGAATAGAAAGAAAAAAATTTGTACGATACAAGCAACTTTTATCTCAAGGAAATTTAGAATACTATGTGTTTTGTAATAATGACTTTTAGAAAGTGACTGTGAATTAAAACTTTTTAAAAATAACGGTTCGACTATTTTGAACAAAGAAAATGCATAATGTATTTGTAGTTTTTAAAATTAAAAATTTAATCAAAAATTTTAATTATTTCAGTCAGTCATTATTTTCTTCCATAACGAATTTCTGTAGTACTTTCATTCTAGAAAGAAAACATTCATGCATTACAATACCAAAGTAGGAAAATTAAAATGCGAATATAAGTATATCTTTGTTTATTTAAAAAACATTGGATATTATTTTAAAAGATATTAACCTGTTATTTCATTTAGAAAAATTATAAAAAAAAACAAAAAAAAAACGGGAAAACTCAATCATACCAGATTGCACATTTACTGCACGTGTGAATGGCAGTGACAGAGATGATGGTCGCACGTGGCGTGTTGACCAGGCTCGCACGTGCAGTCGTACGGGTGGTTACACTCGTGAGTACTGTGATGACAGTGACACTTTCCGTTGTGACAGTGGGGAATAAGACCAGTGGTGCATGTGCAGTCAGCATCTGTCACACAAGTGTCCTTTGACAGTGCTCCCACTGAAAATTATATTTAAAGAACAAATGGGATTTTACTTTTTTTCTTTCTTTCAGTCATGGAAGAATCCCATCATATGATAGCAAGACAAGATTTTTTAGCTTACCCAACGAAATACAGAAAAACCAGAAAGCCAGAGGGTTCCTCATGATTACGTGTAATAAAGTACAATGGACTCAGAGGAATAAAACAGCCGTGCACGTACTAGTAGAGATAAGATAAACATATTTTCGAAGTCCAGCCTTGAGAACATGCTGTCCTTCACGTTTCATTCAAATTAATCATGGGTACAAAGGTACTCAGTAAATACGTTAGTTTTAATGTGAAGGAGATTGATAAAAAATTTAGAACTATTATTTATTGTAAAGAACCATTTTGCTTATCTTTTTCTGAGATATCATAAAGATTATAACAATTCTTATTTTTGTTATAATTTGAAAATAATTGCACATTTACAAATTCAACAAAACACCTAATACACCCAAATGTTCTTTTTATGAATGAAGTACTAAGTATGCAAATAAGCTTTAATTGTACAAGACCTATGATTTACTTTTTTTTTTCATTTTTCCCACCCAACTTGTTCGATACTCATGCAAAAGTTAGCATGTACATGTAAGATGAAATATGTGGACATAATAAACAGTTTTGAGTTCAAAAGTCCATAGATCATAAAATGTAAAACAGGAGAGGAGCAAACACGGACCTCCAAAACATCAGAGGAGGATCAAGTGACATGGAGGAGTGAGTATCCCTTGCCGACAGGTCATATCCGCCGCGTACTCCTTTTCATATTCGGAAAAAATGGAAAAATCCGTTGACAACTCAGTGTTTAAATAATGGCCTAACAATCAGAAAAAAGTCAGTCAGAATTTGACTCATTGATAAATTATATTTGCCGACAAGGTCATTGTATCGACCGTAGAACTTGCGAAATGATGACTTTAAATGAAACTACTGATTTTCTTGCTTCATCAACTTGTTGACCGTTCACGGTAGCTCAGTCGGTAGAGCGCTCGCTCCGTGATCGGGAGGTCGTGAGTTCGTATCTCGGCCGCGACTGACCTAGTCGTTAAAATGGGTAGCAACTGTTCCTTCGCCATGCGCTCGGCACTTTGAAGTGAAAGTTGCGGGTCCTTCGGATGAGACCTTAAAAACCGAGGCCCCGTGTCAGCGGCAGGCATTGGCACGATAAAGACCCCTCACTGCTCAATGGCCCTGAGTTCCGAGTACGGGTCAAAATTTAAAATCACTTCACCGGCATACGGTGACGTCTCCATATGAGTGAAAAATTCTCGAGAGGGACGTTAAACAATACACAATCAATCAATCAATCAACCAACCATCAACTTGTTTAAGCTAAAGTCGTTTTAGAAACTGTTCATACATACAAAATGCTCTCGCGTATCGTTTCAGCTGAGATAAGCAGTTGATGAAGTTATATTGCTGCATAAGTAAGGGAAGATGACGATTGAGAAGTTAAAGACATCGGGTTGATCACAAAGCTTGGTTTTTGGATTACTAGTACCATTAATTACCATTAACGTTTTTTTTTCAAGTAAAATATATACATGTAAATACATGTGTATGAAAGAGATGTGTCAGACTCTAAAGTATCTTTTATTCTAAGCTCGCCGGGATACATTGTATATTGTCGATAATCTAAATGTCAAATTGAAGGCCACTGCAAGTGTTTTCTTGTAACGTTTTAGATTTTGGACAAATTCTACTTAATATGAATACAAAAAAATATGTCTGCTTAAATAACGCGGTGCAATTGGTACCCATGGAAATTCCAATAGATTGCTGAAGACGGCCTGGTTTCCAAAAACCACATAAATATTGTCAATAAGAAACACAAGCATCTTTTAAATATCATTTTCAGAGTATCTTCGTGTACAATAAAATATTTTTTAACAAAATAACTTGGAAATGACAATCGACATGGTAAGTGAATTTACAAGTTCCAATTTTATGAAAAAAAAAAACCACCAAGATTTCAATGATATCAAAGCCTGCACTTTAATTTATCCTAGGAAATTGTTTAATAGTGATTGTTGGAAGACCTGGTTTCAAAAAAAATATTGTCAATCAGAAACTCAAGCATCTTTTTGATGTCAACTTCATAGTACTTGCGTGTACACTCAGAATATTTTTAACAAAATAATTTTGCAAATGACCAATGACAAGGTAAGTATATTTACGAATTCCATTTTTATTGAAAAAGCAGCTGTCAATGATATCAAAAAGCCTGGACTAGAAATTGGGGGATGGTTGTATATAAAATTGAAAAGTAACAAATTTTTATGCTGTTGATTGTATCAAAATTTTGAAAAGTCATATGTTTAATGCTGTTGATTTTGGTAAAATTATAATTTCAATTCTTCCAGAAGTTCTTTGGAATTTTTAAGTATCCACATCTGATTTACACCACCATTCGAATATACTGTTGCACAGTATTCTTGAAGTTTATCCTTCACTACTGTAAATATTTTAGTGAGGAATAAAGAAAGAGGTTTGGTATAACATTTACTGGAAACCGTTATGAATCTAATTGAAAGAAAAAAAGATACTGTAAAAACTTCGGAGAATTCAAATAAGATGCACCGTGTGCCCTGTTAAAATCGGTGAAATAAAGGGTACACAAAATAGAAGAAGAATATTAGAACATGATTTTTATGGATCTTTTATTGTCCTTAATAAATAAATAAACAGCAGCAAAAGAAAACAAACGTAGCATCAAGTACTGTTTTCCGGAAATTCTTCAAAATTATCTAAAATAAATTTAGACATTTAAAAATTATTTAATGTGCTTTTTGAACAAATAATAATATTATAAATACTAATATCTCTTTTGAAAGTCATGCAAAATGTCTGAAGTTTACCTTTAAGGGACAGTGGAGGAGGGGTTGGATAGACAATGACACAGATGGTGATCACATGAAGGAGTTAGATTGGAATCGCACATACAATCCTCTGGATGGTGGCATTCGTGACCACCCATTTGATGACAATAGCAAACACCCATGTGGCAATGCGGCATTTTGTCTGTTGCACACGTGCAATCAGCTGTTACCGAACACGTGTCTCGAACAGAAAATACCGAGCACACTGGAAAACAAATCATTGCTATACGTACAGTAAATCTACTTATAACTTTATTTCATTTAGAGAAAACATTGATATTGGTTATTAATGAAACATACCCAAGGTTGATATAATTATCACGCAAATAATCGATGTCCTCATATTCAAGACAAATATAAATTATGCTTATTGTGTGTCATTTTTCGTCTTTAAATAGTCTGATAAGAATATGAGAAACAACATCAGTGCATTAGCATAGGGTTTAGCATGAAAAGAGTATATGATACATGTGCTTATGCTTTTTACTCAAGGACAACTATTCACATTAATTTTAATTTAAAAAATCAACAATCAGTTATGTCTTTATTATATTCAAATTATTAACACCTAGTAATTTTTTTTAAAAACAAAAAGCATTTCAAAAGGGGAGGAGAGGGGTGAAAAAAGTTACAATTTACTGAACCCCGATCTTTTAAATTGCGTCATAATTTCATGAATATTAAGGATTCTGTGGAAGATTACGCCAGACATTGGGCCAGGCATGCATAAGAAGACGCATTATCAGAATGGATTAAATGTATTTTAAATTTCCCATGAAGCGATTGAGGGGCAAAATGAAAACCAACTGGTCCTTATGTGTTCAATAATTTTGAAGTGAAAAAAAGAATTAGATAGAATACATGATCAGTATGTGCTGGTCGATGCTGAAAAAACAGGTAACAGCATTGTCTTGGAAGGCTTTTTATATAATTTTTATTTTAGAGGAACTGGAATTTAATTCTACAAATGTTAATTCAACTTATCCATAGCGCCCATTCTAAGGAGAAAATTTTTCAAAATCGTATGTCAGTTTTGAATATTTTTAACAATCAATACCAAAATAAATTTTTGAATTACCATATCTCTATTCGATTCCGAAATTTCATAAAAATTCATACAAACAAACATACCACGCAGGTTCCAGTAAATGTTCTACCATGCCTCTTTCTTTCTTCCTTTACTCCTCACTAAAGTATTAATATCAGAGAAGGAGAAACCTCAGGAGTACTGTGCAATAATAAATTTAAGAAATGGTGTAAATCAGATGTGGATATTTAAAATTTCCAAAAAACTTTTAGAAAATTTAAAATCACAAAATTTTACCAAAATCAACAACATAAAGACTTTTTGATATTACATACATGACAACCATTCCCTATTGTTTAAGTCTAAGCTTTCTAACATCATAGATAGCTGCTTTTTCAATGAAAGTGGAACTCGAACATTTACTAACCATGTCATTGGAATGACGCTCGAGTTTCTTATTGGCAATATATATGTGGGTTTTGAAGACTTCCAACAATCTAATAGAATTCTCATGGGTATCGATTGCGCCCCGAAAGCTTTTAAAAGAAGCTTAGTAATATTAACTTTTTATAAGAAAATGTGGAATAACCTATTTCATAATTTCCTTTATTAATTACTTGGATTGGAAATTGGAAAGAGGAGTTTATATGTGACCGCGTGGCCTAATGGATAAGGCGTCCGACTTCGGATCGGAAGATTGCGAGTTCGAGTCTCGTCGTGGTCGATATAACTGTTTTTTTTTTTTTTTATCATGTTTATGTCAGAATGTACACATGGTGGCGTTCTTTTTTTTACATTGCCTTGATTAGCTGAAAAACTGTAGCTCTCTGCTTGAGAAAATTGGACAGATAAAGCAGAGAGCTACAGATCCATGCGTTGTAAAAACCTTCGATTTACGCCGACGATTTTTTGTCGCTACTTTAGGTTTTATTTCGTGTAGTATAAGCTTTCTCTGGATTTTTGAATGGTATCATATATGTAACTCTTATTTTTAATACTTTATTTGCCTTTTAACTGTCCGAAACAATCCTGTAAATAGTTTTATAATGTCGGTTTAAAAGAGTTCCATTTCGACGTCGGTAACCACAAACAGTCATTTGTTAGCGTTGAAAGGTAAGTAAATTATCAGAAATTAAAATTAAATGTATGATTAATTATGAAATACCATTTTTAAAGCTAGGGAAAGTATAAAAAACAAGAAAAAATACCCGAAGTGAGCGACAAAAAATCGTCGGCGTAAATCGAAGGTTTTTTAGAAATGCATGGATCTGTATGCTCTCTGCTTTATCTGTCCGAATTTTTTCAAGCAGAGAGCTACAGTTCTGCAGCTATGCCTTGATGAATTTTTTTTATTATTAACAAACATAAAAGTTATAAATAATAGTTTCAAAAATTCGCTTTATATTTTTTCATGGTTATGTGTAGGTTTCAATTGTTTTTAGTTTCTCAACATATTTAAATTAATTTAAGATTATATTATACAGTTATTGACTGGGTATGAGGGCAACATATGATTTGTTGGACCTGAAGGTTAAAATGTTGCCCGAGGCCGCAGGCAAATTTAACAAATTTGACGAGTGACTTACCTTAAGCATCTTTTTGATGTCGACTTACAGTATTTGTGTGTACAATCAGAATGCTTTTTAACAAAACAACTTTGCAAATGACCAATGACAAGGTTAGAAAATTTTCGAGTTCCATTTTTATTGAAAAAGCAGCTGTCAATGATATCGAAAAGCCTGGACTTTAATTTATCGTGAGGAATGAATCAAATGTTTTTTTTTTCTTAAATGCTGAAATGATATTTATAAATGTATATATTTGTGACCGATTTAATGTTTTGCATCAATTTAAATTGTATGTAATAGAGGTAAAGATTCTTTATGTATAACAACAAAGATTTAGTCAACGTTTTGGTTAAAATTATACTTCCTTGAAATATATCTAAATGTCAAGTAGATGACCAAAGCAAGTGCAAATTTGTTCTTCCCAATTAAGTTAAAAAATATAAATTCTGTTACATAGGAATATAAAAACATGTCAGCTAATAAAGAAGCCAACTATAGTGCCCATAAAATGACATACTAGTAGTCTTCGAAGACTCTGGAGTACTATTGTTTGTAGAATCAGAGTGATTTTGTACAAAGTAAATTTGTTTAAGACCAATCACAAGATAAGAAAATTTTCGACTTTCGTTTTTATTGAAGAAGCAGTTGTCTAAGATATCAAAACCCTAGTTTATAATTTATAGTGAAGAATGGTTGCATAAAGTGAAGATAATTCTTACATTTTGATGTTGATAACTTTTGAAAAAAATGTCGATTTTAGATTGAATAAAAATTCTTTGGAGTTTTTAAGAATCCAAATCTGATCCAAATCTGATGTACATCACCTCTTGCACAGTATATCTGTATTCGAAATTCGGTGATATATATAGTCAGAGCGCTCGCTCTGTGATTGTAAGGTCGTGTATTCCAGCTGAGACTTAGACTGACCTAAAAAATAGGTAGCAACAGTAAATGTTCCTTCGC
Organism: Saccostrea cuccullata; assembly: GCF_032062105.1. Classification (NCBI taxonomy): domain Eukaryota; kingdom Metazoa; phylum Mollusca; class Bivalvia; order Ostreida; family Ostreidae; genus Saccostrea; species Saccostrea cuccullata. The sequence continues at coordinate 18,181 of NW_026929669.1, read as the reverse complement.
CAAGGGCTAGGCTCTTCGGAGGAGGTTGCGGGTCTTTCGGATGAGGCCATAAAAACTGAGGCCCTGTGTCACGGAAGGCATTGGCACGATAAAAAATCCTCAATGCTTAAAGTACAGAGTAAAGGTCTGAATTAAAGCCCTAGCTTCATCAGTATATGGTGACGTCTCTTCATAAATGAAAAATTCTCAAACAGCTTATAAAATCAACAATCTAAAGAAGGTTCGAATGATTTATTAATTAATATCCTAGTTCACTCGTCCGTCACGTTTTTGTCTTCCTCAAACTCTTTTCAAATTTTCTGTAGTGGCCAAATGGAGCCAAAATGCTGTGTTGGTTTAAAAAATTATTTACAACCTGGAGTCGAAAATGACATTTTCAATTTAAAAAAAACATTGTTCCCGATATCCCTCTCACATTTTTAAAGTAGCCTAATATTCTTTTGGATGCTGATTGTTGGTGTACTATACTATAGAGATGTAGTAAGATTTCGGACATTTCATTTCCAACTTAAGACCCTTTTAAGGGTTGAAAGGGACATTTCTCTTCAGAAGTCTGGTTTACAGAATTTCTCTTTTATCTTTAAGTAGTCAACCCATTTCTGGAAGATGACTTCTGGTGACTTCTGGTGTCCTAGCTGTAGTTGTGCAAGAAGGTTTCGGAAATTTCACTTTCACTCTCATGGGTCAAATGAGGTGTCGAAGACGGTACTATAACACTGATTCCTAGAACTCGTCTTACTCTTTTGCAGTAGCCATTACATCCTTTGGATAATGCTTGGTGGTCTCCTTTAAATGTGCAATTAGGCTTCTGTATTTTCATTTTTACCCCGTCATTGTATTACGTATTTTTTTTTTAAATTAACCATTCAACTCCAGGAAAAATAGGATTCACTTACAAAAACATTTCAAAGTTTACATAGGATTTTTTTTAAATTTAGTCAATCTTTTAATTACACATGATGGCAATGACAGTGATGGTGGTCACAGGTAGGTGTCTCGTTGTCAGCACAGGTACAGTCGCTGGCCTGGTGACACTCGTTGGCATGGTGACAGTGGCACGTGCCTCCATGGCAGACGGACGTTTGACCATGATCACAAGTTGTTGAGGAGCAGTCAGCGTCCGATGTACACGACTGACTGACAACTAGTCCTGCAAAATCAAACTTTGCAGATTGTTTTTTCAAGTCTTCGAAATTTGTTGAATAATACTCATATCTCTTACGTAGTTCATACATCTCAGTTGATTCGATATGCAAGAGCATGCTCTATGTATGAACAATTTCTAAAACGATGTAAATTATTGACAAACAAGTTGATGAAACAAGAATATCAGCAGTCTCGTTTATCTATGTCATCATTTCGTAAGTTCTATGGTCGATACAATGACCATGTCAGCGAATGAAATTCATAATTAAGTTTATTAAATACTGACTACTTTTTTTTTAATACAAATTGGTAGTCCATTATACACTAAATTGACGACGGATTTCTCCGTTATTTCCCAATCATGACAAAGAGCACACTGCGGTTGTGACCGGTCGGCAGTAGTGCTCACTCCACCATGGGACCTGATCCCACCTCTGATGTTTTGGAGGTCCTTGTTTGCTCTGCTCCTATTTTGTATTGTTTAACAGAATGCACTTTTGATCTGTTCGTTATCTCAATATATTTCATTTTTACCAGTTTTTACCTAATATAACTTTATATAAGTTTATAAAACAGTTTACTAAAGATGAAAAATTTTTAATGTTCACATACATTTCTGTTTAATATTGTCTTACTTCTTAAAAATATGGCAACCTATATTTTTTTTGTTGCTATTATTAGTTATTTTTTCTATATTCAGTAAAAATAAATGCAGATTTTTCACTTGAACCCATGAAACCGTGAGTACGTTAATACCTTTATTGATCTCTCCCAAAGGAAAAAAAGAAGACATTTCTTTGTTTTTGTTTGTAATCTTTCGTTAATTTATTCGCATACGTACATGAAAAAGGCGCAAAAATGCGAAAACTTGTTACTCAAATGGAAGAAACATGCGGCTGTTATAAAGGGTATGTCACTCTATTCCCTATAATAAACTTTTTATTTTAATTATTTAAAAGAATTCTGATTAATATTTAAAATGCATGCGATATAAGCATACCGGTATAGAAGTATAGAAAAATGTGACTGAAAAGACCTTTTGTCAATTTTATGACTATTTTATAGGACAGTAATTCCAGTCCGAGTTATCACTCTTACGAGAAAAACAAACAGCATTTACCCTTGATTTTAACTATGGTTTAAAAATTCTTCATGAAGTTAAATTGAAATCAAATAAAGCACTTAATGCTTTTTTAACACATAAAAACAAACTTTTTTTTAAAAAAAGTTAAAACAATTGTCTAAAAATGATTTTTAACTTTAAGAAATTAATCAAATTAATTTCCTTTTCTATTTCAACAGCAGAAAACTTAAATCGATTTCGGAGAAAACTTAACATTGTTTTGTCATACATACGTATCATCATAGAAAATAAAATCAAAGCTTTTTGAAACAGAACATCAAATCCGATTCAAAATCTTAAGTACCTACCGACCACACAGGCAAGACAAATGAGAAAAATTGCTTTCATGTTCAAGTTAGTTCAGTTTCCAAAAATATAATATTCCCAATATATATCTATATATATGTGTAACACACACCTCTGTCCTTCTGATAACCTTTGGTCTGAATCCAAGGTTGTACCTTAACAGTATCGTGACGGAATTTGAGCAAGAGATTGTGTAATTATCTAAACGTTCATAAACAAAAATGTGAAGTCTGCTCTTACCATCAAAAACCTAATTTTTATTGTTAGGATATTTTTGCTTTATATAAAACTACCAGTAAAGAAGCAAAGATATGTATTTTACAATAGAAGGAAAAATTTCCCATTTGTTTCCTTTTAGAATATTTTTTTTTAGATCTATGGAGGCTAGCTTAAATTTAAGCTCAAGTAAGCTTTTCAGTGTTGTCCATCATTTCTCCGATTGTCTATTCGTTCATCCCTTACGACTAATTTTATACCCTTGTCATCTGCATATGGAGTTTGTGTCTTCTAGTTGATTCGACACGCGTTTGAGACTTGGAATCTTACCAAGACAGGGGACAAGAAGGTTGATTCCTTTCGGACCAATTGCCTCAGGGGGACTCTTTA
>NW_026929669.1:0-10000 GCF_032062105.1 Saccostrea cuccullata | reverse complement strand
TAAGATATAAGACTCAGTCGTATAAATAAGAAAGTACATGTAGTTCAAGGAAGGGAAACTAGGTGTTTTCGTTCTACACAAAACTTCCTAACATAATCAAGTGCTTATATTTTTAGACTAGACTAGGGAAGGATTCATGTAGGACAGGTAAAGAAATAAGGATGACAGATGTTTAATATTATTTTCTTCCAAAACTAGAAGTAAATAGAATTGAACGTTATACACATGTACATTGTATGTAGTTACGTTAAATAATCTAGTAGTTACTTCACACACATGAACAATGATGAAAAAAAGACAAAAACTTTTGCATATGGAGAAATTGCATTGTGCGTTGTGATAAGTTATCTTCAAAAAAGCTAAACGATTTATATTCAAAGGAAAAAGTTACTGTAATTTTTTTCTCGAACAGATAAGCTCTTGAAATTCCTTTTCACCAAAAGGGGAAAATAAAAATTTTAAATTGATCAAGTTCAACTGAAAAATTTTTCATCTTCAATTTTAACGCGAGACAGCTCATAATTTATATTTTAACTTGTATCATTCTTTTTCTTTTTTATTTCGAAATTGCTACACTTTGAACAAATATACTGTTCGTAAAGTTATCGAAAATGTGTCAAAACTCTGTTGAGTTAAAATACTAGTACTAAATTAAAGGTCCACCCCGGTCAAAAAAGATGATTTTTTACATTTCAAATCAAATTCTACACTTGTTAGATCTCGTCGAGGAACTTAATTCTGGCTTGTCAATAAACATGTAGGTACGTAGAAAAGGGTGCATTCAAGGACAAATTATAAAGAAGTTCGAATTTTAACAAGCAATGATCGTTCTCATAAAACAACAATAAATACAACTCTGTAAAGAAAGAATTGTTTGTTTTTTGCTTGCTTTGAACATATATTTTATTGACAAACATGTCAAAGGGATTGGACGCAAGTTCTTAAATCTTAGATAGTCCTCTTCCATACTTAAAATATCAAAAGCCAAACAATATTTAAAGAAAGAATTAACACGGATCCTTAAAATTCCAGAGGTGAGATAAGGTGCTAGAATTCGAAGGAGTAAGCATTTCCTGTTAGCTAATCAAACCCGCCGCTTGAGCCCAATGTGTTGATCAAGAAGACGAAATTAAATGAAGCTTTTTTAAAACTATGTTAAACCTAAAATGATAAAAAGAGCTTTATTTCACAAACTATTGACCCATTTGAAATGCACTGAAAAGTTTTAGCAATTATAGTTTTGATGATACATCTTATTCTGTCGAGAAAAAAGACTAAAGCAAAATGACAACTAGAAATATGTCCATAGGACATGAATGCCCCGCCGAGGATATATCAGTAAAGCAACATGAAAATTTGTATGTGTATAAAATTTGATCAGAATATCCAATATAGTGATGCAGCTGAATTGCTTGTTTGGAAAATATAGGTCAGATCCAGCATCCGAAGCAAGTCTGGTAGTGTCCATCCCTAGATGCATCATCCATGAAAGTTTGGTTCAGGTAGGGCTTATAGTTACTTGGGAATGAAAATATAGGTCAGATCCAGCATCCGAAGCAGGTCTAGTAGTGTCCATCCCTAGATGCATCATCCATGTAAGTTTGGTTCAGGTAGGGCTTATAGTTACTTTGGAATGAAAAAATAAGTAGATCCAGCATCCGAGCAAGTCTGGTAGTGTCCATCCCTAGATGCATCATTCAAGTAAGATTGGTTCAGGTAGGGCTTATAGTTACTTGGTAATAAAAATATAGGTCAGATCCAGCATCTGAAGCAAATCTGGTAGTGTCCATCCCTAGATGCATCATTCAAGTAAGATTGGTTCAGGTAGAGCTTATAGTTACTTGGTAATAAAAATATAGGTCAGATCCAGCATCCGAAGCAAGTCTGGTAGTGTCCATCCCTAGATGCATCATCCATGCAAGTTTGGTTCAGGTAGGGCTTATAGATACTTGGGAATGAATATATAGGTCAGATCCAGCATCCGAAGCAAGTCTGGTAGTGTCCATCCCTAGATGCATCATCCATGCAAGTTTGGTTCAGGTAGGACTTATAGTTACTAAGGAATGAAAATATAGGTCAGATTCAGCATCCGAAGCAAGTCAGGTAGTGTCCATCCCTAGATGCATCATCCATGCAAGTTTGGTTCAGGTAGGACTTATAGTTACTAAGGAATGAAAATATAGGTCAGATCCAGCATCCGAAGCAAGTCTGGTAGTGTCCATCCCTAGATGCATCATCCATGCAATTTTGGTTCAGGTAGGTTTATAGTTACTTGGGAATGAAAATATAGGTCAGATCCAGCATCTGAAGCAAGTCTGGTAGTGTCCATCCCTAGATGCATCATTCATGCAAGTTTGGTTCAGGTAGGGCTTATAGTTACTTGGAAATGAAAATATAGGTCAGATCCAGCATCCGAAGCAAGTCTGGTAGTGTCCATCCAAAGATGCATCATCCATGCAAGTTTGGTTCAGGTAGGGCTTATAGTTACTTGGAAATGAAAATATAGGTCAGATCCAGCATCCGAAGCAAGTCTGGTAGTGTCCATCCAAAGATGCATCATCCATGTAAGTTTGGTTCAGGTAGGGCTTATAGTTACTAAGGAGTGAAAATATTAGGTCAGATTCAGCATCCAAAGCAAGTTTGGTGGTGTCCATCCCTAGATGCATCATCCATGCAAGTTTGGTTTAGGTAGGGCTTAAAGTTACTTGGGAATGAAAATATAGGTCAGATCCAGCATCCAAAGCAAGTCTGGTAGTGTCCATCCCTAGATGCATCATACATGTAAGTTTGGTTCAGGTAGGGCTTATAGTAACTTGGGAATCAAAATATAGGTCAGATCCAGCATCCGAAGCAAGTCTGGTAGTGTCCATCCCTAGATGCATCATCCATGCAAGTTTGGTCCAAGTAGGGCTTATAGTTCCTTAGGAATGGACCTGCTCTAAAAACTTTAACCTGGTCACTCATCTGGAAATTGTAGGTCACATCCAGCATCCGAAGCAAGTCTGGTAGTGTCCATCCCTAGATGCATCATCCATGCAAGTTTGGTCCAAGTAGGGCTAATAGTTCCTTAGGAATGGACCTGTTCCTAAAACTTTTACCTGGTCACTCGTCTTGAAAATGTCGGTCAGATCCAGCATCCGAAGCAAGTCTGGTAGTGTTCATCCCTAGATGAACCATAGCTCTCATCAATATCTATCAGCATATGAAGTTTGATGAAAATATCTTGGATAGTTTCTTTGAAACTTAGCTTTGAACAGAGCTAAACGCAAAGTGTGACGGAAGGACGGAAGGACAGAAGGACAGAAGGACGGAAGACGGACATGACAACACTATATGCCCCGGCCATATTCATGGCGGGGCATAAAAATAGGACCAGCGCTAGTAAGTTGAAGTGAAATAATAACTAATTGAAACAGAAAACATGGAAAACACTGTATAGAAATAACAAATTGTGAATATTATGGAATACTGAGTGCTTCAGTAGTCTTTATATAATGATCAATATTCAGTTTAACTTAAACAATGAAAATGAGGGGACTAAAAAGACCAACTTTAATTTACGTTTTCACATAAATCTGAATTTTACAATCATACCACTTGCAAGAAAACATTTATACATGTACTAAGTATATAAAATCTGATAGTCTCTTTGTTCCCTAATATAAGCAATTATGTAAATTCTTCAACAAGGATTTTCTCAAATTCCGTCCAATTTTTTTATTGAGTATAATTGTTTTTTTTTCTCCTCCCTACTATGTTTACAAATAATGTTACGAACGGCGTATATATTCCTAGTAAAATTTAACTTGAGAAAAAAGTTCTGAAATAAAAAGGGGATTTTCGGGTTCTTCGGGGTTTTTCATTCCAACGTAATGTATGCATTTCAACGTTTCGAAATATCTGACACTTTGAAATTTATTCTGGTATGTAGGTCAAAGATAATTAGAGATTTAAAACAAAGTATTGTTAATTTCGACATCATTTGGATAATACAAAGACTGGGCATCATGCTCATTCTCAAAGCATAAATGCAATGATGCGTCAAATAACCTATGACTACAGAATTTTAAATTTCAAATAATGTAAAGAAAATTACACACCATTTCAGATAATTACTTATTTTTCTAATACACTTTTTAATAACAATCTTATTGAGAGAAGAATTTTTAAGATATGCTTACATTTCATTTTTGGACCCCGATGAAAAATTTTTATGGAAAAAACCTGAAAATTATATAAATAAGAAAGTGGTCTCATGAAGAGGGTATGCTCATTCACAAAAAAAATCCGAATATAATCATGTGCTTAATTTGAGAAATTAGTCTAGGGAGGGATTCATGAAGGGACGGCAAGATAGAGAAATAAGACTTAGTAGAACGTGTTTTATTTGATGCTATTATTCTCAAAAGTAGTAGTAAATGGAGTTGTTAGTTACACTTAATATAAAGTGAATAATTTACACACATGAAAATAAAGACAAAAACTTTTGCATATGAAGAAATTTCATTGTGCATAGTGATAAGTAATTTTAAAAAATGCTACAAGACTTTCTGAGGCAAAGGTTTCTGTGTTTTTTTTTTATAAGACCTTTATAAAAATGATAATTTGATCTTGTTTGACCGACAAATTTTTCCTCTTCAATCTTTACGCAAGAAACCTTATTATGTATCATTCTTTTCCTTTGTTATTTCGAAATTGCAACACTTGAAAACAAGAGGACTGCTCGTAAAGGTTATAGAAAACTATATCAAAACTCTGTTGAGTTGAAATACCTAATCTTGGTTTGGCCTTTCCAAATCATTCAATGAGTAGGAGAATATTGACCTAGAATTATATATATATATTTATGTGTCAATTACATATGCCTATGAACTGGTACCGTAACTGATACATATCAAGTATATACTAAAATCATTTATTTTAATATACGAGTCTTACATTATCTTAAAAAAATGTAAAAAGTAAGGCTATTTCTTAATCTTTCTTAATCGCTCGTTGAACGCATTTTGTGTGTGTGTGTGTGTGTGTTATAAAATAAGCATTGAAGAAAAAAAGCTGAAAATTTTAGCTAATAAAGAATAAATAAATATAACTAAATAGCTAAATGTACATTGTATCAGGCGCAGATCAAGGAACTTTTCTAGGATGGGAGAAGGAGGTTTACCCCAGTCAAAAAATAATTACAATGTAACACCCTCGAAATTTCTTGACAGGAAAAATATCTCTTTCCCAAAACACCCTATTTCGGGAGGGGGGTTCAAAGTCGTTGACCTGTATAGTTTCATATCCATGGCTTTTCAAATCAATTTCACATAGAGTCGCGTTTCCAAGGAGGGGTCCGGATCCACCTTTTCATGGAAGATTCCAAGGTCAGTTAAATTATACTTGGTTTTGTATATATACAATTAGTAAATTTGCAAATTCAAGGCAGGGGGATAACCCTTCCCCCTCCTCTAGATCCTCGAATGTGAATGGTCGTTATAATGACTTTGTTAGCAAATATGTATAGCCTATCAATGAGTTGGGTTTTTTTTTACTGGAATATTTCACAACAATCGTTAGTCCTTTGCAATTGTTTTATATCAAAATTGACAACAGAATATTCCATCTACACGTCAAACAATGCAGGGGTTCAAGTAGGTTGTGAATGGATGTCAGGGGAAATGTTTAAAAGGCACACCATTTCAACCTCTGGAATATTTTATGTCCTATTTACATATTTTATAATGTGTGTAGGTTTGTTCTGTGTTTCTATTTCGGGGTACAGTGTATCACTGTTTGTATCATTCGCCTTTTTCATTGATAAAGTTCTCACGTTCTCCTTTCAAAAAAAAAACATTTCTGTAAAGGTTTTGAGACATTGGTCCCACACTCTCTGATCAAATTGAAAAGTAATAGAGAAAAAATTAATATGATTTAATTTGAAATCAAATACTCCAGTAATCATATTCCACATTTCTAAGATATCGTCAGGAACCCCTGGCTTATCAATAAATAGGCACGGAGAAAAAGAAGCAGTCAAGGAAAAGTTATACAGAAGTTCTAATTTTGACACATTTTTGTTTTTATCTGTATGAAAACAATGCAGTTAACAATGATCGTTATCAAAAAACAACAAACAAAACAAATCTGTAAAGAGAAGTGCATATCCTGAAAATTCCAGAGGTAGGATAAGGTGCCTAGGAGGAGTAAACATCCCTTGTTGATCGGTCACACCCACTGTGAGCCCAGTGTATTGATCAAGAAGACGAAGTTCAATGAAGCTTATTTAAAACTAAAATGATTTACTAGAACACGAGCTCTTTTCCACAAAATTTTGACCCATTTAAAATGCACTAAAATTTCCAGTGCATAATTTTGATTTGAACATCTTACTCTGTTGGAAACAAAGCTAAACACGAAAATGAAAAAAATATGAACAGAAAGTCAAAGTAAAAAAAACAGAGACAGAAAACACTGCATAGATGTATCATATGATGAATTTTGAGGAATACCTAGTGCCTTTCTTTCTCTGCATTAACTCCAAACACCAAGTTTAAGGAAAATGTGATAAAAAGACAGATTTTAGTCGGACATGTCAAACACGTTTATGTTCTAGCCATATTCATAGATTGGTGGCCATGCGCGCGAGCATGAAAATAAAGTTAAACACAATTTTATCATTTTTTTTTACCAAGAAAACTGGTGTTTTCTACACAAGTAACATGTCTGATGCTTTGTTCACTGCATTTAGTGTCATGATTTGAGAAGAACTTAGGAAATAAATCTTAAAATTTTCACCAACCTTGTAAAATTAAAATTAATACTGGAGATATAACAAAAATGATACAGTATAAAAAAAACATTTTCAAACATTCTTTAATTAAATCTTAACAAGCAAATAAAAGACATAATGATAAGTAACCCCCCCCCCCTCCAAGAAAAAAAAAATAAAAGACATAACAAACAAATTATATCTAACAAAATGAAGATAAAGACTGACATGATATTAATTTTTTTGTTTATATACACACAATAAAACTCATTGTGAAACTAAACAGTTACAAAATAATGTGTATTACATACATGCATCACGAAAATACTGTTTTCATAAATTTGCATTTATAAAAAAAGCAAAATTATTAAGGCTGTGGTGAAATATTTTGACATAAAACAAGGCAGAAGCAACATTTACAATGTGGTCAGATGACGTATATTAAATACTGCATTGATTTGATTTTACTTTTCAAATGAATAACAAAATCTATAATGTTTTTAAGTTTATAAATTAAACTAATAGTAAATAAATATTTCCCTCCAAAATTGTTTTAATATAAACAACATCGAAATGGTAATAAAGTACAATTCACAAACAATAAAATGATTTTATTTTTTTGTTAAATAGATATATTTTAAGAAGTTATTCACACAATATGGATGTGAGAACCTAAATTAACTTGTTGATCTGCATTTACATAAATACTTGCAATAACAACAATACTTCACCCATGGTGTTACATCTATAGCACTTCTGCCATCTTTAGAGATTTTTAAAATTCAGTTTTTGCTATGGCTGTAAATGACAACAATATGGTTTTCATCAGAAATAATGAAGAGATATTCAGTGAGTGTATTAATCAGTATAATTCAATTTGTTTGTAGAAGATGCCCTGTAATTGACATCTGAGAAACTAGTGACTCAGAAGAAACGTACATTTCATTCAAGAGTTCAAAAGTGAATTTCTAACATGCCTAATATATAAGAAAGCAACTTTTCACTTTAGAGTTCAGTGTGATGAACTTGCTTTTTAATATAATAATAATTATATAATAGTTACAAAGTGTTTTTACACCTACAAGACTGAATTAGCACAAGTTTTTTTTAGGTTACAAATTACGATCTCTCCTTTTTATCTGTCAAAAAATTGTCTCCATCATGATTAACCTGTCTTTTTATGGTGCCTTATCAGGATTTTTCCTTCCACTGATCTCTCTCAAGAAGAGGGTGTGGTCTGTATGTAGGGCAGGTAAAGTTTCATGACCTCAGTCTTATGTCGGACATCAATGTTATCCATTCTCTGTTGTAACACGAATCCAGCATAGTCTCTGCGCTGGTCTACTTCTGGAATCACTAACAAGCGCTCCTTGTTGACTGGGGTCCTCTGTTGGGATGAGCTGGCACCAGGGAGAACTTTGACCTTGGTGGGGGTCGTCCTGGGTCGGCCATATTGGGCAAGACTCTCATTGGCCTGGAAGTAAAGTAAAGAGGGTGAAAACAGGAGAAAATTGAATCTGAAAATTTTATCTATTGCATGTTAAAAAATTATACCTGTTGGTGAAAGCCATTTTAATATTGTATTCTTTATAATTATTCATTTTATTGACAGAAGTATAATAAGCTCTTTGTTTGTTTCACAAAATAAGGGGAAGCATTATGGCCACATAGGTATATATATACTCTCAAGGCCAGTTCACATTGGATTATGTAAATTTATATCAATATAATTGACCCTATGTAAATTACTTAAAATAAATTTTGTGCTCACAATGCTACTTCCATTTTGGAGAGCTTGACAATAACAGCTAATATAATTATATTACACTGTATCATAAAATGTCACATATAATAATTATTATGAATTAGATTGCTTTCAGATCAAAAGGAATTCAACAGTGTTCAAAAATATCTGTAATAATGTAATTATTCTAGGTAAACACAATGATGTGAACTGGCCTTCAGTGGCAGACAGCAAAACAATGGTTCATATCACACCTCTGGTAGGTTTTTATAATTGGAAATCAAAAATCTTTCGAATTCATGATCATACAAAACTTTTCTGCCAAAGCTATTTTTAAAAGATATCTTTCTATCCAGGCAAGGTTTCACTTTTCTGTACTTCACATATCTTCAGCTACAACATCAAGTATATGCTAATGGGATCCTACATACAATACAACAGCTTAAAACATACCTCAAAGGCATCATCCTTTCAGGAAAAATTATACAGATTACATTATTCCAAATACAAGTGATTCAAAACCTTTACATTGTTTTTCTGATTCTTTTTTTTTTAACCATTTTCAAAAAATCCTACATGATTAAATACAACTAAATGCTTGTAGAAAAACATTTAGTGAAAACATTAAACTTTAATTTCTTTGAGCCTTTACACTAGCTGCAAAAAATGTTAGGACCATGCAAGCATGAATTCAACTACACTGTACTAACTTCTGAGAAAAAATATTTCTTCATGTAGAGTTCTATATTTAAAAGTTTACAGAACCATCTTTAATTTACCAGTATACATGACTGTATTGATATGTTTCAACTTTTTTTCCCAAAGATCTTATATTACTTTGTCCAATATACAACTCTAAAGGTTCCTGATGTTCACTCTATAAGGATCTATGATCACACCCAAGTACAGTCTGTACACATACTTTTGCAATAGATTACAATGTACATGGATATAATTACTGTAGACATGGTTATTTTTGCTTTTTTAAACCTGCAAATAATTTTGCCTAATTTTGAATTTCCCAAGACTCAATTCATTTTAAAAATTTTGATTTTTTTGCATTTGCCTATTTCAAATTTTCCCAATTGCAATGAGGGCAAAAGAGTGAAAACAAAATGGAGACCAAAAATTTCCCTGTATATAGTATAATATTACATGTTTAGAATTTACATGTACTTATAACCTGTTCCTTGCCTTAGATTAATTCTATCATATATTTACTGACCTGTGCTATAACAGAAATCTGATGCCATGTTTTGGCTCGCTCTAGATGATCCTTGAATTCATCATCCACATCTGATTTACTGTAAAATAAAAGCCAAAATCTCCTTAATGATAATGTATCCATCATGCATGTTTTTCTTTCATTATTTAACACATTTCCTGGATATGACAAATTCCTTATATTACAAAATCAAAACTGTGCAATCCAGGCTTATCGCTATAAACAATGTTATACTGTACATATTTTTCAATAAGTAGAGCAAAGATGTAATGCGGTA
>NW_026929668.1:20000-39385 GCF_032062105.1 Saccostrea cuccullata | reverse complement strand
GTGTTTTAAATTTCAAGAGCATTGATTTATTACTTTTTCTTTTATTACATTTTTATCACCCCATTCTTGAACTTTGTCCAACGTCAAAAACACACGATTACGACGTCAATCTTTCTCTCACTTAAAAATCGTTTTAAAATTCAGTTATTTAAAATTGCAATAAAATGTTTCAACTTCTTAATTTTGTTTAGTTTTATCAATTAAGAGAAAAATAGTTGCTCCCCCCCACCCTTAAGTACTTTCTGACAATACAGTGTTGTTTTTGAAGATCATCTTCAAACAATATGCTTCGATTGAAATATAAGTAGGTATGGTTCCATCTATATTCATATTTATATGAAGCAGAAAATATTCGAAAATCTCTCGCTGCGTCTTTTAATTCTATTTTTTGATAAATCGACGAAGTTTTATCATTTTTATCCCTGCGTTGATTTTATATACTAGGTATATCATATAAGAGAACGTTACGGCGTCTAACGTATTCTTTTGATATTTGGATACCAGTATTTAAAAAACATCAAACTTGCAACAAAACTTCACAATAAACGTATTGACTTCCAAATGTAATTTCATATCACTTCCTTTCACTTCCCCTGTTTGTATAAAATAAACCGTTGTCTCTTGCAAATTTATGTTTCTCAGTTGATACCTATATGATGTATGTTGAAAAATTCTAAAAAAAAAAAAAAAAAGAAAGAAAGAAAAAAAAAGTGAGGTACATGTAAGAAATTGGAATATAAGTTCTTGATACAGGACAATCAATAATCTCGTTGAGAATCAGTATTTTGTTGGTCAAAACCATGACTTTGTCAGCTAATGAAAATCATCGAAAAGTCGAATGTCAACTCACTTTTTTGATACAAATTGTTTAGTCATTACTTTCAACTGCATTGGATTTTCATGTTTTTCCGATTATAAAAGACGCAAAACAAAAGTCGATGGGACTGGTCGACAGGGAATGCTCACTCCTCCATGACACCTGATCCCACCTCCGTTGTTGTTGTTAAGGATTTTTTATTGGTCTGCTTCCAATTTATACTTATCCAATGAACATTTGAGCATGATTGCTCATCGTGATTTTCATATTTTATCATTAAAATGCTGAAAGATTAATTAATATATACTAGTAATTATAAAACTCAACAATATCTTACTTGATAAGACGATTCTATGTATTTTCCTTTTCCTGTAATTAGTAAACAGTTATAGACGTAATCTAATTACATGTACAGTTGTTTCCTTGTTTTATATTAAAGCATTTTACAACTTTTCATAATTATCAATTATCGCAAGCATTATTTGTTTTGCTAAGATGAACACTCAACTTCTATCAGCTGTTAAGTTCCAGCAAGTGCATGTACACCTGAGGCTTTCCTCGGACAACGGATCAATCACGTGCTTATAGAGAAAACAAAAGAATGTATATTAAAAAATCACATTTATATCACAGTAAAGCAATATGGATTTAAAATCAACATATTACAATCAAATACGGTATAGTGGGGATTTTTAGCGGGATGTTTATCTTGGCTTATAATACAACGGTTTTGAAGAAGCCTGTTTTAATTCAAATCACTTAATCAATTTAACCCTTTGGGTATAAGATCCCAATTCAAAGGAAATAACTTTGATTTTGATGTTGTATATCTTTCATTAAGCATAGGTTTTCATTCAAACTTTTTCCTAAATAGGCATTTTAAAAACATATTTCAAATGTCCTAAATGCTAACTTAGAAGATGAACTTAGTAACTCGATCTCTTCCACGGAACCATGCATTTTCTCAAGCCACGGTTTGGAGACCGCATATATCTTTTACATGTACCAACCGTGGCTGCTTGATCACATACAATGTTACAATTATGGAATTTTCTGCCTCTATACTGCGACGTCACTTTCAACCAATGCCAAAATTATTTCCATCTCAATTGAAATCCACAATTGAGATCCTCAGTAAACAAAATGAAATACTTTGTAAATTAAACTGCGATTGGATATTGAGAGGACGCGTCAAAGTTCATATCCCAACTATGATTTACTCACATTGGTCAATATTTTATTGAGGTACGAACTGTTCTCTTTTATTTCAAAGACGCGGCCAGCATGGGAGAGGATCGTACATTTTGGCCGTGGTTTGCGACGATGGAAAATGTAAAACTTCATTTAACCAAAATATAAAATTTTATGTGAACACCTGAACGTTCCTGTTGTTGTTAGAGATTTTTGATTGCCCTGCTTCCAGTTTGTATTTATCTACTGAACACCTGATTGCTCTTCATGATTTTCATATTTTATGTTTAAAAACCCAAACCTGAAAGAGTGATTACATACTAATAAGACTCATCAAGATCTTATTCACCTGATAAGAAGATTTTATGTATATTCCTATTCCTATAATTAGGAAACAGTTAAGGGCGTAATCTAATTACAATTGTTTTCTTGCTTTATTTCAATCATTTAACAACTTTTCATAATTAAGAAATGAATGTAATACTTTTCCTTTGATCAAAGTATCAAGAAAAAAATTTGAATGGAAAACGTTTTCATCAATGCGCTACGCTCACATTCATTTCTTGTCATTTAATTATGATTTCAAATTAATAAAATGAAACTTTCTTTGACTTTACTATGAAAGTTGCAGATAAAAAACAGTGTGCAAGAATACATTAAAACAACTTTAACGTTGCTGAAATTCAAAATGGCTAACTTGTGTACGCCTTACAAAAAAAAAAAACCAAGTCCTCAAATGTTGTCGTGTCATTACCAACCTTATCAAACAATAATTAACAGTTCTTCAACACAAAAACTTACATGTTGTGTTATTATATTTTGCTATATCCCAATGGGTGTATTTTCCCAGGTAGTTTTACATTTGTAAATATAAAGGGAAACTATTCAAATATCCTATCAATTCTAGGTCACAGAAATTTTGGATTTCATTTGCGCTCCTTTTCATCTGAATTTCAAAACGAACATATAAATACATGTACGAATCACAACCTGTCAATACTCTAAAATCTGAAAGAGTCTGTTCCCAACTGTTTAAGATTAAGCTTAAAAAATATTCCGTCCTCATTCATGCGGTGTCGTTTTTCTCAATCATTATTTTCCTAATAAGAATTAACACATTAACGGCATTTCCCAGTTTTGGTAGCATAAAAACATTTCTTCACAGTTCTATTGTTCATACCAGTTATCTCAAAGACATTCATTTAACATAAGTATGCCTATTTCTTTCATTCTATCCCATAATTGTCTTGTCATGCAGACGATTTGGTTTGTTTATTAAAGGGGGATAATTCAAATAGAAACGAAAGTAGGAAATAATTTAAGTCAACGTAACGTAACGGACAGGTTTTGAATTTCAGGAAAATATCTATTAAAGTAAAGTTAAACTATTTAATTATTCCTTCAAAAAGTAATCTGGAAGCGGGAAATATATGTATACATGTAAAGACAGCCAAAGTAGTTCTGGCTGCTTAGTGCAAGCGAACTCTAGATTTTATTGATGCAGTTATCAAAACAATTTTTATCCAATTAGAATCAAGTACTTTATAGAAATTAAATGCTTTAACAATTCTCCCAAGCATTTTTATTTTTCTAAAAAGAACGCTCAACTTTTGTCTACTGTTTAGTTCCAGCAAGTATATGTACACCAGACGGTTTCCTCGGGCAACGGATCAATCACGTGCTTATATCTAGAATATCAAAGAATGTATCTTAAAAACAAACATTTATAACACAGTAAGGCAATATTTATTTAAAATCAACATATTGCAATCAAATATCTCACAATTAATGGGCATTTTTAGGGAGATGTTATCTTGGTTTATAATATACAGTGGAGGCTTATTTATCCGGACGCGTTGGTTCCTAGTCAATTTGTCCGGGTATGTGAAGCGTCCGGATACCTGAATTGCCTTGAGTTTAGTTAAATAGTATCCATACAATTGACAGTAGTAAAAAATGTTGCTTTAATTTTTATCAAGATGTTTTGATGTTTTAAATACTTTAATAAACGTTAGTACATGTACCACTCAATACTGGTTAAAATAAAATAAAAAAAGTATGTCGTTATATGAAACATTGTTAATAAGAAACATTAATTGTTATGAAACTGATTTCATAAATGTAATCAAGTCACAGAATCCCTTTTGCGCACAAAAAAGCCGACGTTGTATCTGTAAATAGCAGTACAATACACAAAAATCATACTACAATTGTATTCTGTTACAGTAAAAAAAGATTTGCCGAGAACGAAAATATTTTCGACGTATTTTCCCTTAATTAACACGTTTCAAATAAATGTTAGAGAAGCGAGAGACTGTTGCGTACCTATCTAACCTATTATTAGCCTTCTCAAAAAATATTTTTGCCAAGTACGAAAATATTATCGACTTATTTCCCCTAAATTAACACGTCTCAAATAGGCTACATGTTAGAGAAGCGAGAGACTGTTGCGTACAATGTACCTATCTAACCTATTACATGTATTAGCCTTGCCGTAAGGGTGTGTTCCCTGAACGTCTACTTCCGATATAAACAGTATAATTATCACACTCAATTAAGGGGCCCCGAACGTCTACTACTTACATAAACAATATAATTATCACACTCAATTAAGAGGCCCTCTGAGGGGCACAGATAGCGTTTGCCTGTGTTACCGGTGTTATCTTGATTTTACAGTCTAAATCAAATATATTTATTTTTCTGATAAAGAATATGTACCAAACCACAATTTATTTTATTAAATAACTATATTTCAAGACACTAAACTATTTAGAAATTTGAATAACATAGGAATTATTGGTAAGATTTTTGAAACATTGATTATTATACATTGACTAAAGAACATAGTAAATTAACTTTGAAAATTTGAGTAAAAAATATTTTAAGATTTGAATAACATTTCATTCATTTTATAGGAATTATTGCTAAGATTTTCTATATAAATCTTTGACACAGTTTCATAAAGGCAGGTAGTTTATTAATACAGTATAAAACACAGGTAACACAGGTAAACGCTACCTGTGCCCCTTAGAGGCTGTAGTGGTTTTGAAGTAGCCAGCTGGAAAAAAAATCAAATCACTTAATTTAAACCTTTGGGTATAAAATCTCAATTCAAAGGATATAAATGTGATTATTGTGCTGTAAAACAGTATATCTTTCACCAAGCATTGGTCTTCATTCAACTTTTATCTAAATAGGTATTTTAAAACCATATTTCAAACTTCCTAAATGCTAACTTAGAAGATGAACTCTCTTCCATGGAACCATCCATCTTCTCAAGCCACGGTTCAGATGCAATCTAATTAAAATTAGACGTTAGATCCGCTCGTACACTCGCTACACTACATGTAACTAGCGTAGCGAGTGTACAAGCGGCGGATCTAACATCTAATTAGTCAGCCCCCGGGCTGACTAGTTACGTTAGGATGAAACTGCAAGTGCGCTTGCGTTAATCGGAATTCTGGGAAAAAAGATTTGCCACAAATTCTCCAACCAGAGGGCGTGCTTCTTCACGCACACTTACGATCTCGATCTATTTATAGACTGCATTGTTCTTCGTCGTTCTCGAAGAAAATTTATGACGAATGTTCAGCTTCTAGATGGGATATTTGTCAGTTTTTAAATCATACTATGAAAATATTTCATTGCTTCTAATAGAAGATATATAAGTACTTTTATTCCCTCAATCGCCATTGCAAGCCGAAGCTTTAAATTGTGTATTCCTCTGGATGATGCAAGACTCCCTCGATCAATATTCAATACCTTGCATAAGACATGTACCGGTCGGAATTCACACAACAATCCACTTGCCACAAAGGTCCAAAAATAGTGAAAAAAAAGAACGATCAATTTCTTTTCACCCTAATGATAGTTCTGAAAACATCAGAAGACCACTGTAAGACAGTATAGTGATGGACGTGCAAGTCCGCTTGTGCACGTGAACCGCGCCCACATTTGAGAAATTGACCACAGTGGAAATGCGATAGCTGAGAGAACTGTGCTGATTTATAGACAGGGTCAACACCCACCCACCCCCAAATGAAAGGAGGGGGGGTGGATTCCAGTATTTTAATCTATAGTTTTGCTATGATGGTAGACGTACATCATCAAAGACATTTTATGTATACGTACTGCATGTATTGTATAAACATATTTTGAATTGTTTTCTGTGGCGTTCATTACTTTTTGGGAAGCAATTCTTTTCTTTCCTAAATAACCCTAAAATGGATGCTCAAACTTAGAAATTGAGTTAAATATACATGCAGTATGCCCCCCCCCTTCCACATCATGCATAACCTCGAAATGCACAACTGAAAACTGTTATTTAATAATATTTAAAAACAATTTATCACACAGTCTACCTTCCTTTCATTCATCATAATGTATATCATTTTTATAGAATTTAACGTGATCTTATTTGCCAAGGTGGCTTTTAATTGTTCATTTACCGGTATGAGATGAACTTTCTCTGATGTCTGAGCCGAAGAGAATTTATATAATTATTGGAGATCATTGTAATGATCACGATGCAGACTTACTAAAATTTATTCTATGCTTTATTATTTATTATGTACAGCATATTAACTTTCTTACAATGGCATTTATTACATTTAAGTAACACAACATGATGTATAGATCAAATCATAAACCATTACAAAACAAGAGAGAAACTTTCTGTATTCCAGTGGCTGACCCTCAGCTTTTTTAAAAAAGCTAACCTTGTTTTAATTAGATTGGGTTCGGATTCCGCATGTACATGTATGCGCATGCGTTAAGATGGACAGGCAGGGTTTTTTACCCTGAAGATTTGGTGCAGAAAAACTTTTGTATTGTGAGTATTATTTGAGTTTTTTGACAAACAGTGTGCTATTTATGGTTCATGAAAAAAGAAAATGGCAGAAGTATCGGAAAGGGAAAGGCGTAGGCTTTCATCAGACGGGCAAACTGAAAAGCCCCCTAGTAAAATGCTCAAAATGGCGGGTGGAAAGGAGGAATCGAATGTCAAAGATTTCGAAACGAAAATAATTGATCAGATGACTGTTATAGCAGACGCGGTGCGCAGCCTTCAGAAAGGTCAAAAAGAACTAAGATCGTCGTTTGATAGCAAATTAGACAAATTTCGTAACGAGTTTATGGCAAGCATTGACGACAAATTCAAAGCAATGAAATTAGATTTCGACCTTGAACTTGGGAGACATCAGGGACAAATCGACTCGCTGTCACGGTCTGTTGACACGCTTATTGAAAGAATACAAAAGGTTGAGAATCTAGAACGACCTGAATACGAACAAGAATCGGCTGGTAGTACAAACAAGAAAAATCATGCGAACACGCTTTATGATCCTGAGCTCACGATAATCGCCAATAACGTTAGGCAGTGTGAGGATGAGAACATTTTTGAGATTGCTAACGATATGATTAGTCACCTAAGTGATTCTGTCAAAGTAGTTGCGGCGGCACGACTAAAGAGCAGAGGTTTCGGTAAACCCGGTTTAGTCAAAATTAGTTTCCGCTCAGTTGACGAGAAAATAGAAGTTCTACGACGGAAACGGGATTTACAGAATGTTGAAGCATATAAATCGGTCTTCCTTAGATCCTCAAAATCACACACTGAGAGACTGATAGAGCTTAACGCAAAACTATCCTGAATCAGATTCCAAACGGTAACCAATTTCGCATAACTTCCAATGGAAGAATCGTGAAAAAAACTCAAAATTCACAAAATAGCTCACCCGACTTTCATGATCAAGATCGTGAGAACCACTAGGGACTTTCCTGGCCTATTGACACTCTAAAATTAGGTCACTTAAATGTCTGCGGTTGGACAAAAGAAAATGGTGAACTTAGAAATCAAATGATTTGTGCACTAAATTATGACATAATTGCCGTTAGTGAAAATGCTATTGAAATTCCAGGTTATAGATGGTTTGGTTTTAATAGAAGAGGTATACATGTAATTGCACCGAAACCTTCGGGTGGCGTCGGAATTTTGATAAAAGAATGGTTAACTGATCAGTTTGAGATAATAGTGCTTGACAGAAAATTTGATGGTATCCTTGGAATAAAACTGAAAAACTGTAGTTCGGATTTTGAATTCATTGTGTTTGCATGTTACTTACCACCCGAATATTCTAACAGAGGACGAGATGCTCAAGGTTTCTATACACATCTTTTAACACAGATTTATTTAAATTGTGAAAGTGACGCTATTTTTGTGATGGGTGACCTAAATTCTAGAATTGGCAATTCGAATGACATACTTCAAGACATTGATCATATTCCTAATCGTAGAGCTATAGACAACACTGTTAATCAACACGGTCATGAATTAATTGACTTTCTCAATGAAGCAAATTTCTGTGTATTGAATGGAAGATTCCCAGATGATAACTTCACATGTATTTCAAGGAAGGGAAATCTGTGGTAGATTATATATGCATACCAATAGATGTATTTAGACGAATCAAGAACTTTACGGTATTAACTTTACAGAATATTGTAGCGGAATTTGAACTATTGAAGTTTGTCGGGAAAAATCAAAACTTCCTGATCATTCCGTCATCATGTGTGAATTTAATTTATCCGATTGTTGTTTAGTTTCTAGTACCCCAAAAAGTGAACACTGTCAAAATCGTTTTCAATTCAATAGGATCCCAAATGATTTTATGTCAAGCGAATTGAGAAGGTCTGCATTGATAGCAACAATTGATCTGATTGAAAACAGCCGAAAAACACAAGAAAGTATTGACGAGATCTATGAACAACTATGTGAAATAATATATAATGAATTGGAATCCAAACTTCCAAAGGTTAAGCCAAGAAGTAATAAGAAACGTTTTAAAAATAGCAAACCATATTGGACTGACCAATTAACAGAACTATGGAACGCGACACGGGAAACAGAAAATAATTTCATACGATATAAGGGGGAAAGAAAAGTCAAATCTGCTCTTAGACGGGAATATATTGAAGCACGAGATTTATTTGATAAAACTCTCAGACGCGCTGAACGCAACTACAAGAAATCATTTGCTAATGTTATAGAAGATATGAGTTCAACAAATCCAAATGAATTCTGGAATAAAATTCGAAAACTTGGCCCTAGAAATAAACACAACATACCAATGGAGGTTTTGGATGATGAAGGAAATGTTATATCCAACGAACGGGAAATCTTGGAACGATGGAGAGTCGATTTTGAAAATCTGTACAACGGGTGTGGAAGTACCGAATTTGATAACGTCCACTACAACGATTCAAAAAAAGATAAAGATATTAGAGAACGTCGGATGGAAGAAGAATTTTATCAGTGTAACGATGAAATTAATTATGATGTGTCGTTTCAGGAAATTTCTGATATAGTGATGCGTGCAAAATCCAATTCCGCTTGTGGATTCGATGAAATTCCTTACAGTGTTCTGAAATATCCAGTAGTCATCAATACAATATGTCGTCTTTTTCAACATATTTTCGATACAAGCATGATCCCCTCGGTGTGGAGGAAAGCAATAATATGCCCTATTCTTAAGGATCCCTCTTCAGACAAACGAGTCCCAATGAACTACCGTGGCGTGAGTCTGTTGCCATGTATTAGCAAACTGTACAGTTCCTTTATAAATAAAAGAATTATGAGTTATCTAGAGAATAACGATATTTTAGCAGATGAACAAAATGGTTTTAGAAAGGATAGATCGTGTGAAGATCATTTATTTACATTGAATAGTTTAGTCCAAAACAATAAAAATCTCTATGTTGCATTTATTGACTTCCAAAAATGTTTTGATTTTGTCGATAGGGATATGATGCATTACTAACTTTTGTTACATAATATAGATGGTAAAGTTTATAACTCAATAAAGAATATTTACCAAAGTTCAGAATCTTGTGTAAGAGTGAATAATAAACTTACAAATTGGTTTAGATGCAAAACTGGTGTTAAACAGGGAAATAATTTATCTCCTACCTTATTTTCAGTTTTCATAAATGATCTGGTACAGGATATTAATAATCTTAATTTAGGCATAGAACTAGTTGATCGAAAATTGTCCATCTTATTATATGCAGATGATATCGCTTTAATAGCCAAGTCCCCAGAAGATTTACAAAGTATGTTAAATAAACTACATAGCTGGTGTAGACGTTGGAGAGTTCTTATAAACACCAATAAATCTAAGTGTGTACATTTTAATAAAACTAGGTCAAGGGCAACCAATTTTGAATTTACTATTGGACTTAATAAGTTAGATACAGTTGAAGATTATAAGTATTTAGGTATAACATTTACGCACACTGGTAATTTCATGAAAAATCCAGAAAATCTTGCTAAAGCAGGGGGACGTGCACTAGGGAAAATTATATCTTCGATTCATAGTAATAAAGATATCAGGTTTAATGCTTATGAAAAACTATTTTACTCTTGTGTCATACCTGTTTTGGATTATGCATCCAGTGTCTGGGGTTACAAAAAATTCCAACCTATAGATAATATTCAGAACAGAGCTATTCGGTATTTTATTGGGGTCCACCGTTTTGCTCCTACATTGGGGGTTTATGGAGACACTGGATGGATTCCAAGTCAATATAGACGTTGGATAAATATAATCAGATATTGGAATAGAATCTTATCCTTTGGCAATGATCGAATTACAAGAATTGTTTTTGAAGTTGATTACAATAAGTGTAGGAGTAACTGGTGCAGTGATTTGAAAGATATATTACACCAACTAGAGCTGGATTACTATTTTGAATCAAAGCTTATGGTAGATATAAATATGGTTCAATCAAAAATACACAATTATTACTCAAACCTTTGGAGCAATGAAATTTTAAGCATTCCAAAACTGCGGACTTATGTTAATTTTAAAACAAGGTTTGGTAGAGAAAATTATGTAGTACTTGATATGCCTAAATATCTACGTTCAATTTTAGCACAATTTAGATGTGGCATTTTACCTTTACGAATAGAAACCGGTAGATATCATGGTGAATCTGTTGATAATCGAATTTGCACTTTTTGTTCTAGAAATAATGTGGAAGACGAAATTCATTTTTTACTGCATTGTCCTTTTTACTCTGAATATCGATCAAAACTTATTGAAAACACTGGCATTAATCAAAGGGGGTGGTCAGATATGGATTTACTATGTTTACTTATCTCAAATTATCCTAGACAGGTTGCAAAGTACTTGTATTTTTCATTTACGCGAAGACAGTCCTTTATGTTCAAAAAATAAAATAATATTTCAATGTCATTTTCATCTAACAATAATCTTTATAATAGACACTACCAATCTTAGCATACAAAATGCATATAAAATATATATATTTATTACAATTATGTTTATTTTTCATGCACTTTTTTGTTATTCTCTTAACGTTGTGCTCTTTATTTTCTTTATATATTGCATTTCAATTTTGTGTTTAAAGTGGCACATCAACACCCGATGGGCCGGGTGTTGATTGTTGTTTTATACAGTCTGTAAACAAACGAATTTAATTATGTACACATGTCACTATAAATAAATAAATTACTTACTTACTTACTTACTTACTGTAGCACTCTCATACTCGTGGCTGCTTGATCACAAATTTTTTTTTTCAAATATGACATTTTGACGCCTCTATACTGTGACCTCATGTTCAGGCAATGATAATATTGTTCCCATAGTAATTGAAATCAGCAACTGAGATTTTCGATAAACAAAAATTATTTTGTAAACTGCGATTGGATACTGAAAGGATGCGCCAAAGGTCGTATTCTGACTATATTTTACTTGCATTGGTCAATATTTTAATTAGGTAAGAAATGTTCTCTTTTCATCCAATCGCGGACAGAATGGGAGAGGGTCGTACATTTTGTCCGTGGTTTGCCACGATGGGAATATGTGTCCGCAAAAGCAAATTTCAGCCAAAATTATACGCATACCTTTGAACAAACGCCAAATTGTACATCCGGTCAAGAAACCCGCTGTACGACACTTATCTCAACTTGGATGTTGAGGATGGGAGCGTTGACAAATAAATAATTTTCTAAATTCACGGGAATATTATATTTTTTTACAATCATGTTCTCAGTACTGTCATCCTCAAACATTTTATTATTTTATTTTACTGAACGACTTATCTTTTGACAATCTTTTTTTCCATGCTGACAGTTAAGCATATTAAGTGGAAAATGGGTTTACTAGAGTCATTAAAAATGAATTTTGAACAACATTCTATTTTAATGCTTATAAATGATGGAAACGTACATGTGAAATCTATTTCATTTGAACAAAATATGGAATATGAACCCATTATACATGAAAATTTCTGAAAAAAATATACGCGTCAACAAACCCGTTCATTTAAATCACATGTGCAGACTGCGATAACATACTGTAGACGTACTTTTTTCCGCGGGGTCATAATTCCGCGGAATCTCAATTTCTGTTTAATCCGCGGGTAGAAAATTACGCGGATTTTCTTGACTGTCACCATATGCCTTACATTTATATTAAGTACGCTTGGACAAATTTCCGCGGAAAATTTGTGACCGTGTACATAGCGTAATTTAATACCACGCGGAAAAAAAGTACTTCTACAGTATATAAATACGTTTGGTCTTGCACCAAACCCTACACAATGGAGAGAGTTTGAATCTTTTTCTTTTTTCTTTTCACATATCTTAAAAACATGAGTGTAAACAAATCATTTATAGAATATTTAAACAATAAAATATACATAATTGAATGTGTAAAATTTAATATTAACCATAAAATTTTGAAAAATATAACTTTTGTTGAACTTTTAGAATTGAGGAATGTTTTTTCTCATATACCGAGGGATTGTCCTCGCCTTTTACGCCTCCATTCTTTAAAACATATAACAAAGTTAAGAAATATCAGGTTGAAAAATGTAATCAAAATTTTACATAAATGATTTTTAAAACGATTTTTAAACTAAGTAGATTGATGTCAAGAGCATATATTTATTACCTTTTTTGTAACATTTTATCTCCCCCTTCTTTTAGAGCTTCACGTTATCATAACGTAAAAAGCAAGCTACGAGGGTTGTTCTTGAAATTTTAAGCATAGGAATTTGAGAATCTCTCCGTCATACTTATTATATTTTTGTATAAATCCTTTGTATCCGTCATATTTTGTAAGACTATAAATAATATAAAAATAGGGAAAATCGGTTATTTTTGGCATTTTGAGATGCATTTTATGTTTCTGACATAAAATGTACAATATAGTATTATACATCATATACTATAATTTGAGCAAATATATTTTGTACTATTTGTATAGTTTGCATTTAAACTGCGAAAAATTGGCACTTCCCTATATAATCCTTTAGTAATTGTATCTGTATATTGAGACGGTTTCTCAAAAATACCGGGATGGTAGATTTCCCAAAACTTGGCATGTACACTGAACTCATTGTATAATATGGAACGCCATCACTGCCTTATAGCATACAACTATGCATTTATTATGTCAATTTATAATTACGTGATGTGAACATATCTTTACGTTATGTCCATTTTTTATGAGATGATGTAAATATATATCTTAACATCATGTCAATGCTGCCTTACATGAAGTAAATACATCTTTTCATTATGTCAGCACTTCATAACTTGAAGTAAAAGATTCATTATGTGAAGTGATAATGTGTTTACATTGTGTTAAAACTTTATTACGTGAAATGAATGTTTCTTTACATCATTTCATTTCTTTAATATGTGAGATCAAAATTGCATTACGTCAAGTAAATTGTGTTTTATAATTAAACTTATCATTACATGAAGTCAAAAGGCCATTCCTTTTTGAGAGTGTATATTTCTATTATATCAAAGCATTATTACGTGTTATGGATTTATCTTTATTTTACGGCGAGGGCATCATGATGTGAGGTGAACACATCTTACCTTTGTGTCAGTGCTTTATTACGTGGTGTAAAAAGTGTATGAAATAATCTGAACATATCTTTATATTATATCAATACTTTATTACATTATGTCAAAACTCCATTCCGTGATGTGGATATATAATTACGTTATGTCAACTCTGTCTTATGTGATTTAAAAATATCTTTATATTGTGTTAACTCTTTATCATGTTGATTCCAAAAGTTCATTACCTGATGTTAAAATACATTTACATTATCTCAAAGCTGTATATCTAGTATATAATGAATGTTGACGACCGTGTGTTAATGACTGGTAAGAAGGGAGGAGGGGTCCTGATTAACTAGGACAAATTACAGGCACATAATATCAACCCCCCTCTTTTCCCAGACATAACTTTACTATAGAAAATGTAATGTTCATTGAAACTGTACAGCCCCCCCCCCCCACCCCCACTTCTTGTTGAAGTATAGTCCACTAAGGGTAATGTAATATATCTGGGGGAAAAAATGGGACTGATTGAAGTTGGACACCTCTCCCCGAAATAGGATTTTCGGGCTTGGACTTTTTTTTCTTGGCTTGTCAAGTTTTTTGGGTAAATGATAAAAATCTACCAGTCGCTCATCTAAATCTAATATGCCTTAGTAAGCATGCATGGGCACATATCAGTGGCAGATATGGGAATCTTGAACAAGGAAGGGGGCGGTATATGGTTGGAGACCAAGGACGGAAAGCGGAGAAGCTGTCAGGCTTTATAGTTTTATAGAAAAACATTTTCAACTTAATTCAGCTAAACTTAATGTGAAACTAATGCAATGTCCTACAAAGTTAAAGACTTTTATTAAAAAAAAACAATTCAAAATAAAAAGAAAAAAAATGATTGCTGCTACGAGCGACAAAACTCCTTTGTATTTTTCTTGAAAATGTCAATGAATTTACGCTAAAAACGACTGAGACTATATGTACCACATCTTACACGTTCATGTTTTGAAGCAGTACTGTCAAATCAATATTTGATTGAACCTATTTACTTTAAATTGAAAATGAATATTTCAAGAATGAGAACCCCTCAAGGATGTAGAAACTGGCATTTAATAGGGATAAAAGTTTATAATATCTTTTTTTTTTTTTTTTTTTTTTGATTACTAACTTTTCAATTGTCAACCAGTTCCCTTAACTATGCAGCAATATACCTTTATCGCCTGCATACGGGGTTTACATCTCTCAGTTGATTTGATAGGCAAGAGCATGCTCAACGAATATATACCGGTAATTTCTAAAACGAGGTAAATTATTGAAAAAAAAAGTTGATAGAACAAGAATATCAGCTGTCTCGAGCTTGTTTATGGTTCTATGGTCGATACAATGACCTTTTAAACAAATGCTTTTTTTTATCGAGTCAAGTACTAATTGACGTTTTTCATACTTATTGTAAGGGACTGAATTGTTGACAGATTTTTTCTTCCCGATCAGGACAAGTCCTCGAGCTTTAGGTCGGTATGGAATGCTCACTCCCCCAGGGCACCTGATCCAACCTCTGATGTTTTGAAGGTTAGTGTATGCTCTGCTCCTATTTTATAAGGTTTAATGGACTTTTGAGCGCGAATACTGTTCGTAATCTCTACTGTTCGTTTCATTGCAAAATCTGTACACAACCCAAGACTCCAATATCAGCCGGAAGGTCAGAGGGCTGACATTACTGTAGAATCATCATTGTTCGTGGGGGGACCAATGTTCATGGATTTCGTGGGTCACCCTTAATTACCCATGAATTTACATCCCCTCAAACGTTCATTTTGTTAACATATTGATTCATTGAGCCATCGTATATACGACTAACCCACGAATTTAGTCCCCACGAACAGGTAAAATGTCGCTCACCCAGAACATTGACCCCCACGAATTTAAAATGATTCCACAGTAGTCGAGGATTGACATGTGATACAGATATTGTCATGTATTTTTGATTTTATTAAATATTTAAAAATAGTGGGGGAAAAAACAATTATTTATCAACTTTTGCTGAATTTTCCTTTCTTATCATTTTTCCGTGAAGCAATAAATTAAGCGATAAGAAACAGGAGAGCTTAATTACTATAAATTTAACAAATAATTATTCAGAATAGAATTAAATATCTTATGAAAATTACAATTTTGAATTAAAAAAATCATACACAAAGGAAGAAAAAAGATCCGAGGTATTCCAAATGAAAAAAAAAATACAGACATGTTCCTGAAAGGTGTGATAAAAGGTGTGATAAATGGCGAAATAACGGTTACTGATATAGGGAGTGTAATACAGGGATGCAAAAATCCTGTATTATACAACAAATATAATTTATAATAAAAGTATGAAACACATAAACATTCAAGAAAAAATAAATAAAGTTTGATAAACTTACTTACATCTGGTAACACAAACATTGATTAATTATTAAGGGTATTCACATTAATTAAGTTTTTCACATATAAAATAAAGTGTAGGAGTAGCAATGGGATGCATTGTAAACAATGACAATAACAAAGTGCTTGTCAAAGAAGAAAAACAAATCATTCATATATGGTCATGAAAATGCGTGACTAATCTTAATCTGAAATTTAAAACTTTTATATGCTTTAGTTTATTATCTCATTCTGCAACATATTCTTATATAATCATCTAAATGACATACAAGGCCGTAAGAATTAGGGATCCCCCCCCCCATCCTCCAAGACTGATTCTTTCACCTCACTCATCCATTTCAGTATCACCTTTATATATATGTATTATACAAACAAGTTTATTCAATATACATATTTATTATATGATTGAATAATTTCCATCTCTCTGATTGGCGGAGATCCAACTATGTTTGAAAAATACTACGTTGTATTGACCTGCACGTGACGTTCCAGGTCAATGCAAGGATTTATTTCCTCTACATTGATCTAAAAAATAGATCGGGAAATTCCAAATTGATACAAATTGTTTTGGAAATCTATCTAAACGACTATGACTTTTTTTCATGTGAACAAAACATATTATTAGCGAATATATATTTTTGGGTTATGGTGGTAAGAGGGGATGCAGGAACACCCCTCCAACACTTTTACTGAACAACAATTTTTACTGTTTTCCCTGATAAAACTCTTTCCTTTGAAAATCTATACTATAAAAAAAAGACTGACATTACATTTTTTATTCATGGCAACTAAAATTGATAAAAAACTTCAAATTGATACGATTGGTAAGGCTTATTTACATTTTAATTCTGCTTCTCTTTTGTATTTGGCTAGGACTTAATTAAATGCAAACAAATAATGGGCTTAATCATTTTATCAGTGAATCATATAATAAAACAATTATTGCTGTTTTTTCGGTCAATACAATGATTTAGCCATCTTCGAAGTACAATATTCACCTCGCCCTCCGGGCTCGGTGAATATTGTACTCCTCAGATGGCTAAATCATTGTATTGACCGAAAAAAACAGCAATAATTGTATAATATATGCATACTTACATATTACACTATGTTTACTATCACTATAAGTAAATTCATAAAAAAGAAGAAGAAAAAACAGACAATGGTAAAAATTACATTGTCCTTTTATGAGTGTTATATAAAGCTGATCATTTTTCAAATAGATTGTCTAACAATTGCCATCTCTTTTTGAACTGGGTGTCTTCCATATTTAATGCAAACAAGTATTTTTCAAAATTATATAGTATTTACATATTACATTTGTAACTTCGTTGAATATCAAAGGTTTACAATTTCTAGATTTTTGTTATACATACTGTTTACAAGCAATATAATGACATTTAAAGATGTGTTTTCTTTGCCAGAAATACCTAATATAACAGAAATTGGGTCAAAGTTTATATTTTTTCAAGTTTTTTTGTAAAATCCATTCTTCTAAACAATCCCATATTCCCTTAACAGGAAGACAGTAATAAAAAAGATGCTTCAAAGTTTCCTGCTCGAGATTACAGACAGAGCACTGAGGATTATCTTTAATTCTAGATAAAAGCAACAATTTACAAGTTCCAAGAATTCTATGTATGATCTTGTAATTGAACCATTTGAGATTTGAATCTTTACTTATGTATTTTAAGTTTGCAAAAAGATCTTTCCAGTTAAAGTCTTTGTGCAAACCTAAATCTCTTGTCCATTTTGCAACACGTACCGGTTGGTTGTTCTACTAAAATATAAGGCATATTCTGATCCAAACTGTAAAAGTTTTGTAATGTTATGTACAGCCTGTAGATTCCATAAATATTCTAGACCAGGTAGAATCCGTATATATTAAGCTCCTGATCCAAGTGAGCTTAAGTGCCTTAATAAATGTTGGCAAAATGCGCATGCGGCATTCTAAAGCCACTATCATCATAATCTAAAATCATTATATTTCGAACTATTTTATCATTTTTATTGTTCCATACAAACTTAAAAAAAGATTTCTCAAGGTTTTTCATAGTTTCATCACATGGTTTTGGCAAAGTTGACAATAAATGTGTAATTTTTGAAAGAAAAAGAGATGTTATAACTGTAATTTTACCCAGAGGTGTTATATGTCTTTTTTTCCCAGTGGCTCATTTCTTTGTTTATATCATTAATTCTGTTAATAAAATTTATCTCCTCAATATTGTCAAGACTGGCATTAAATATAATTCCCAATATTGTAAAGTTCTCAGATATCCACTCTAAATTATATTCATTGCACAAATTGTCATTACAATTAATTTTTGAACCAATCCATATGGCTTTTGTCTTTGATAGATTAGGTTTTAAACCAGAAAATTTAGCAAACTGGAAAAAAAGATCTAGTGCACTCTTCAAGCTTTTTTCAGACCCATCCAAAAATATAACAGTATCGTCTGATTATTGTAATAAGCAGACTGTTTTTTAACCAATTTTTATACCCTTTATATTTTTATTTTGTCTAATTAGGTGACCCATTATCTCAATACAAAGATTGAAAATATATGGTGAGACAGGGTCTCCTTGACGACACCCTCTACCTATGCAAAAGAATCTGGAAAAAATACCATTCTGCAAAATACATAATGTGGAAATTTTATATAAAACCTAAATCCATCTAATAAAATCACGACCAAAGTATTCAAAAGGCTTGTACATAAATCTCCAGGAAATAGCGTCAAAAGTTTTCTCGAAATCTATAAGTAACATCATCCCTGGGATTTGTTTTTCTTTTGTAATATGTAAAACATCATAGATAAGTCGAGTATTTTCGCCTATGAATCTTCCTTTCAAAAACCCCTTTTAGTTCTCATGTATTAAATAATCTAAAACACTTTTAAGTCTATTTCCAATACATGCTGATATAATTTTGTATGTAACATTGAAAAGAGAGATAGGTCTCCAGTTTTTTAAATATTCCCTTGGCTTTTCACCTTTTGGTAATATAGAAAAAATTCCTGTTTCCGTGTATTAGATAATTCTCCTTTCAAAAAACCAAAGTTTATAGATCGAAGTATAACA
>NW_026929668.1:0-15000 GCF_032062105.1 Saccostrea cuccullata | reverse complement strand
GGTACATAGTTATGATGAGCAAGAGTGCCTCTACCAAAATTGTGAATTTTATGGCCCCAGGATCAGGGGTTCTGGTGTTAGGGCGGGGCTATATTGATTATATAGTGCAAAATGCATCAATTCTTTGAAAATCTTTTTCTCTGCTCCTGGGTATTAAATAAACTAATTAAGTACATAGTTATGACAAGCAAGAGTGCCTCTACCAAATTGTGAATTTTATGGCCCCATGGTCAGGGGTTTTGGTGCTAGGGTGGAGCTATATTGATTATTAGTGAAAATGCATCAATTCTTTGAAAATCTTTTTCTCTGCTCCTGGGTATCAAATAAACTAAGTAAGTACATAGTTTTGATGAGCAAGAGTGCCTTCTATAAAATTGTTAATTTTATGGCCCCAGGTCAGGGGTTCTGGTGTTAAGGCGGGGCTATATTGATTATATTGTGAAAATGCATTAATTCTTTGAAAATCTTTTTCTGTGCTCCTAGGTATTAAATAAACTACCTAAGTACATAGTTGTGATGAGCAGAGTGTCTCTTCTAAATTTTGAATTTTATGGCCCCAGGGTCAGGGGTTCTGGTGTTAGGGTGGGACTCTATTGATTATATAGTGAAAATGCACTAATTCTTTGAAAATCTTCTCTGCTCCTGGGATTAAACAAACTAACTAAGTACATACATGTAGTAATGATGAGCAAGAGTGCCTCTTCTAATATTGTGAATTTTAGGGTCCCAGGATCAGGGGTTCTGGTGTAAGGACGAGGCTCTATTGATTATATAGTGAAATGCATTAATTCTTTGAAAATCTTCTTCTCTGCTCCTGGGTATTAAATAAAGTAACTAAGTACATAGTTATGATGAGTAAGAGTGCCTCTACCAAAATTGTGAATTTTATGGCCCCAGGATCAGGGGTTCCGGTGTTAGGGCGGGGCTGTATTGATTATATAGTGAAATCAAAGTACTCAGAAGTACAGACGTTACGCACGGTGTTGGTACAGTAAAACCAGGATATCGTGTGTCATACAGTAAATGGCGTTTTCAAAACATTTTCTTAGGTATAAATTTGTAATGAAATTAAATATATTACATACAATAATAAGTTATTTTAAAAATTTGTTTGTCTTACTGTCTAATATTATTTAAGCTATATTAAGGCTGTATTAATTATTGACCACTACGGTCAAAAACCAATGTCCTACGTTACACAGAATATAGTTCGCATATCATTAAAACATGAAAAAAGGCACTTTTTGTCATCTGAATTAAATAAAATTTTGGGGAAAGAATAATGTGCTTTTGTTCTTTGTGACGTCATTCAAATTATGACTTAATTTTACCATTTTCAAGAATTTCAGTTGAATTCATTGTGAGTTAGTAAAATGTCCAACAGAAAATAATTGTTTCCTGATATTAACATTGCTGTAAAACGTGAAGTGCACCGGGTTGAAATGACCAACAAAGGTAAATTTTAATTAATAATCTTAAAGAACATATATTTCTTAAAGTAATTATTTTGATATAAATTATTTTACTGCAAAAACATTAATATTAGGAATGCTTTATTAAGTGTAGCCATTTTGTTATGCATAAACGAGTTACTGTACTCGTACTTTATATGGCTCATATAAGTATCTATCTATATGATTTTATGTCGTCATTCTGAATAGTAATTACTTTCAAATTGAAGAACATTTAATTTTCTAAGGAATTTGTACATAATGTTTATCTTAATTGTCTACTTAGAAAAGAAATTCGCGACAATGAAAATGTAGCCATTTTGTCACATGTTGAAAAAAACGTCATAATGTAATTAAAACAAGATGCATGACGTTTGAAGCATTAAATGAATGTCGTCGTGCTCTTTTATAACTGCAAATCCTTGATAACAAGAAAGAAAGCCTTCAGCCCCTCCTTTATTTTAAGAGTAGTCTTTTGTTAAAAATTTAAAAAGAATTTCATAGCACCCCCCCTCTGACATTCTTACCTTTTTTTTCATTTTTCATTCAAAATCAAGCAGACATGGCTGTTTCCCGCGGAAAATGCATTATTCAAAATGCAGAACAACTCTATGACTTTTGTATTTCCCATTTATGTTCCCCAAAAGACAGTTCTGCAGGCTGCAAGCGACGAATATTCAAATATGTAAATGACATCCCCCGTAATCGTGGGAGGATGTTCAAACCTTTACCGTCAGTTCGGTGTTTTCATCAAGTAACATTTGTAGAACTCTGCAATATACAGACAAGGAAACTCTCATGTTACAACTGCAATCACTGCATCAATGAAAATTATAATTTGTGTATCAGTTCCGCTGGACCATTGGAAGACTACATTATGAAGCACGAAATATCAGGTCCGAATTATGATGATTCAAATTTAGATGCTAGTAGCAATGATCAGTCAGATGTTATACAAAAAGATGTAATTATTGCTGTTTATACAGATGATGAAGGGGAAGATTATTATTTAGTGCAGTGCTTACAGGGGGAAAGAACACTTGAAGAGACAGCCAAAGATGACTGGGGAAACGTCTATGATGCTGGTCTAAAAGTTATCGAAGGACTTTATTTTGAAAAAATACAGGGAGATTATCTTAGTTACAAACTTATCAAAAAAAGAAATGTTCTTATTCCATCTCTAGCTGTTCGTTACATCTGTCTTCAAATGAAATCAGGATACGGAAAAATATCCCTATCTCAAGACATGCACGAAGATATTTTGAGATCCTGTGAACTGTCAATCCCATAAAGACTATCTAACATTGATTGTGGCCTGTTATTCTATTTTGATAAGTTTTACATGTATTGATGTAATATTTCATGTGCTTAAAAAATAACGTCATATAAAAATGTTATAACAACGTTATAACGCGTCTTTTTTACGTAACGTCAATATGTACCAACACCGTGCGTAACGTCACAGAGAGCCGGGCTCATTTACAGAGTAAAATGAATTTCTTACATGAATCATATGTTTATATTGTATTAACAGATAAATAACAAGAATATCAGATTAAAAATTCTGATGAAAAAAT
The DNA here is from genome assembly GCF_032062105.1 of Saccostrea cuccullata. Classification (NCBI taxonomy): domain Eukaryota; kingdom Metazoa; phylum Mollusca; class Bivalvia; order Ostreida; family Ostreidae; genus Saccostrea; species Saccostrea cuccullata. Next base: position 11,972 of record NW_026929668.1, on the reverse strand, counting down.
TATTTTAAAACTAGCAATATAAATTATAAGACACTGACAGTGAGTTTTCGATCCAAATACCACGGTCCGATTTTGTCAGAATCAAAATTAATCTGGTACTACGGCTGAATGTAAACAAACAGGCCAGTCTCGTTTCGTTTTACATGTGTTCGATGATTAAATTTATCATTACATTAAGTCAAAGTCCATTCCCTTTTGTGAGTGTATATTTCTATTATAGCAAAGCATTATTACGTGATGTTAATGTATCTTTATTTTACGCCGAGGTCATCACAATGTGAGGTGAATACATCTTACCTTTATGTCAGTGCTTTATTACGTGATGTAAAAACAATTATAACATAATGTGAATATATATCATGGAGACAGTCCCGGCGTTCCATATTATATCAACACTTTATTACATTATGTCAAAACTCCATTCCTTTATGTGGATATTTAATAAGAATATGTTAACTCTTTCTTATGTGATTTAAAACTATCTTTACATTGCGTTAATTCTTTATCATGTTGATTAAAAATGTTCATTACGTGCTTTAAAAAACATTTACTTTATGTCAAAGTTGATAACCTTCTTTTCACGACTGGGAAGGGGGGGGGGGGAGCTGATTAATTAGGACGAATTACAGACACATTATATGGGGGGCCTGACTTCCTCTTTTTTCCGACATAACTTTATCATAGAAAATGTTCATTGAAATTCAGCCCCATTTTTTGCTGAAGTATAAGGGTAATGTAGTATATTTGGAATTTTTTTTAGAACTGATCGAAATTGGACCCCCCCCCCTTTCATCCTTTCACCCGAAATAGGATTTTCGAGTTTGGTTTTGGAAATTATTATTTTTTTTTTTTTTTTGCTTTTTCTTGTACGTTATTTTTTTCTGGTTGACAAACCTCCCCCAACTTTTAAAAACGATCCAACGTCACTGGAATTAGTTATTTTTCAACCATTCCAGGACCAGAATTCTGTTACAAAAATCTACCAGTCCCTCACTTAAATTAATTGACCATGCCTTAGAAAACATGGGCTCATATCAGTGGCGATCTTGGGTACTTGAAAAGAGTAGCTATAGGGGGACGATATGGTGTCTAAGTTGGGGACCAGGGGGTGAAAGCCCGGAAGCTCTCAGGCTTTAGATTTTTTAATAAGACGTTTCAACTTTTTTCAGTTATACTTTATGTAAAACTAATGCAATGTCCTACAAAGTAAAACCAATTGATTAATTTCATGTATATTTTAGTCACTACAGATGGGACGGCGGGATCCCCCCTCTCCCCACCGACCCACCAGTGCACGTATGAAATACGATGTGTTTACACTTTTTAAAAAAAAGAAAGAAAGAAAGGAGGGTTAAAGACTGATAAAAAGCGTAGGACAGTGTTTTGTAGTTAGATCAGAAGTTTCGGACTTTTCAAAATAATTCAAAATAAAAAGAAAAATATTGCTGCATGACACATACTATTTGATTTGCAATAATTATGAGATTAAACGACCATTGAATTTCGACGTTAAAAAAACAATCGTCAATAAAGATTCCATGGGAACATGATCCTATTTATAAATTTAACCTGATATTTAATTAAGGATTAATTAAGTCTTGTGTATGATTTAATATTTGATATGTTTAAATTAAATTATTTGCATGTTTAACATATATGCATGTAATATTGAAAACAGAAAACGAACTTTTAGGCATAACCTAAACCTTACGTCACACAATAAAGAGTTGAAATATTCTAAGATATACTGACAAGAGGCTAAGCATTTTAGACACAATGTAAAGATACAATGGCATAACATAACATAATAATGATTTGTCAAAAAGTAAGGGAAAATTGACATTATGTAATAGATTCCCGTTGTCATGTAGCTTATTGATGACATAATATAGTAAAGAATTGGCCACATGTGACATTTTTTTCACATCATGTAATGAAATTCTGACATCGTGTTATAGCGACTTGATATTGAATTAAAGATAAATTCACATCATGTAATGAACTACTTAGGCCATATAGTAGAGAGTGCACATAATGTAATAATGAGTTGAAATTATATAAAAACATCTTTACACCACGTAAAATTGTCTTGACTTAATGTTATAAAGAGCTGATATAATGCAATGGAAGATTGGCGCAATGTAATTGAAGTGCGAGTTAATGCCATAAAGACTTAACATAATGTAATGGAAAGTTGACACAACGCAATAGTAGTGTGTGTAAATGTCATAAAGAGTTGACATAATGTAATGGAAAGTTGACATAACGCAATAGTAGTGTGTGTAAATGTCATAAAGAGTTGACATAATGTAATGGAAAGTTGACATAACGCAATAGTAGTGTGTGTAAATGTCATAAAGAGTTGACATAATGTAATGGAAAGTTGACTCAATGCAATAGTACTGTAAGTAAATGTCACAAAGTGTTGACATAATGTAATGGAAAGTTGACAAAATGCAATTGTAGTGTTCTGCTATAAGGCAGTGACGGCGTGCCATACGCTAATAAACTATGTTCTTTGACTTAAGACTGAAGTTTTCAAAATCATTACTACTAATGTTTATTTATTTAGATAAAACTTCATCTTATTTATGTTGCTTTATTTAGCGTTTGTATTATCTCAGAAGCGGTTGAGAGTAAGAACTATATTTTTACACGTAACTTTAAAATGGCGACTATGGGGTTGACATCCTGTCTTGAATAGGATGACATAAGCCGGCAATTGCTCTTTGAGCAATAAGCCCGGCTAAAAATGCATTAATTCTTTGAAAATCTTTTTCTGTGCTCCTAGGTATCAAATAAGCTAACTAAGTACATGGTTATGATGAGCAAGCTAAGAATGCCTCTACCAAAATTTGAATTTCATGGCCCCAGGGTCAGGGGTTCTGGTGTAAAGGAGGGGCTTTATAATGATTATTTAGTGAAAATACATTAATTCTTTGAAAAATTTTTCTGCTCCTGGGTAATAAGCAGATTAACTACCTATATAGTTATGATGTGCAATGGTTCTTCTTCCAGAATTGTGAATTTCCAGGTCCCTGTGTCAGGGACACCATGGGGGTGGGGGTCTACTTATATACTGAAAATGAATTGTTTGAAATCTGCTCCTTGGTATTAATCAAACATTTTTGATAAGCAAGTGTGCCTTTTCAAAAATTGTGCAATGTGTGGACCTAGTATCTGGGGTTCATGTGTGGTAGGGTTACTTCTGATTATGATTAATGCTGAATATTAATGATTAATTGATATGCATTTTTTTGTTCCCCTTACCCTGCCTATGGGTATTAAGGAGGCTTGGGGGTCAACAAATTAACAACCAGATATAACATATATCTTTAGCTGTCAACTATCATTTGACAAAGAAAAATTTCATACATATTAGCTTTAAAATTTGACTATTTTTGTATATCTTTATATGGAGCTCTTCTTCTTAAGGAGATCGAAATAGTCTAAAAATGGCCATGACCACCCAGCCCCTTCAACGACGTTCGATCCTGATATTTAAAGTCTTAAACATTTTTTGCCAAGTATATTTTAAGTTTCTGCAAACATAGCTTAATTAAAATTCAAATCAAAAAATGGGGGTCAGTACGCTTCTTTTGGCGCTACAATACATTTAATATGACTGCACTGAAATTTGTGTCTTAATTGAAAATTACATTTTTGATGTTTTCCCTCCAATATTTTTATCCAATTAAAGCATGAAACAAAATGAACTCTAAGTTTGATTAAAAAAAGACACTTAAAAATTGTGACTAAGAAAAAGTTTCAAATTGCTCAGCATAATCATTTATTTGACCTTTCTGCACTAATAAAATATGATTTTTCTGGCATTGAAATTTAAAATAAGTAAAAAATTATTTAAAAGTCTTAAACTTTTTCTGAAATTAAGCAAATAGGTCAAATTTATCTTGAATATTTAGAAAAGAACATTAAAAGTTGGGGTATATGATGTAAATTTTCAGATATTACTAAAAAAGTGTCAATTTTACGTTAAAATTGACTCAATTTTCACCCGGATTTTCAAAATATATTTACTACATTTTTCAAACTTTGTTGATAGAATTCATAAGATATAATTTAATAGATATTTCAGAACCAGTATAACACATTTCACTGCAAAAACAGCTTTGTGTGCAACCAGGATTGGAAAATAGGAATCCAAAAGTAACAGTACTGTTATAGTTCAAAATGGAAAAACTGATCATTTTCGTCTAAAAAACCTTCCGCCACAAAATATAGTCCCTAGCTTAATTCTATTTGAAGGGAATTTAATCGCGGTTTTTTCATTGAATATAGTTAAATTTGCACTGTAGAATTCAGATTTAATGTTGGAACTTAAAAATGATGGAGAATTTTATAAATAAAGGACCTGACCAAAATATGCTCAAAATCTCAGGATCGAACGTCCTTAAGTAACCAAACGAAGCAATTGCTAAGTTCATAGTTACGATTAGCAATGGTGCCAGCCTCTTTCAAAATTGTGAATGCCATAGCATCTACCTCAAAACATGATGCAAATTCTATCATTTGAAAGTTGTTGCATGATTCTCAGGTGACCTATAAGGCCCATGGGCCTCTTGTTTATCAGACACTACAGTGTTTTTAACAGAAGTAGATGCTGATTTTATGTTCAGTTGAATGAATTTTTTCTTTTTATTGTCTTTACCACTGTCTTTACCACTAGGTGGTGGTGTTATCGAGGGGCTAGTGACTGGCCATGCTTGCGTGAACACTACTTGGCTCACGGCGAAGTCAAAAAGAATACACTAGGAATTCTATATTAAATTGCAAAATAATTCTATATCAAATTGCAAAATAAGTCACTGACGACTCACCGTGCATTGTCCACTCCAACCACCAGCTTTTGTAAATAAACACTGATATATAACGATCTACACTATACTAGTTCCACTCAGCAGTACTCGTAAAAAATGCGTCCTACGCCATGTCTTGTCACTTGACCCTGCCAATTTTACCGATATATAGTATACTATAGAATGCAATGCCACCGTATATGCTCGTGTCCCCTAAATAAAAACGTCTGATGACCCCCTTGTTTGCTTGTCAAGGATTTTTGTAGTTAGGAGTGACCCCAACTGAAATTATATGGTTGTGAACCCCCCCCCCCCCCCCCGAACTGAAATTGCTTCCTAGAGGCCCGACATAACAGAAAACAGTGATTTCATGTATATGTATATGTACTAAGCAATTTTAAAGTTTTCATAAATTCTGCAAATTGACCTCACCTCACCTGTCCTCTTCGTGCCCGCTGGCAAGTAAGGCTCCTGTGTAAATTAAGGTGTGTGTTTATTAAATTACTAGTAACCAGTCTCCTTAAAATAATCACTGCATTGCAATCCTGCAGAAGTATGCATTAATCCAGGTTTGAGAGGCAGGCAACTTTACAGGCTGATATAAACGTTTGGCAGCAATTATTTTGTGAAATTTTCAGTAAGGTTTGGTGTATTTGATGCACAGATTCTTTGCGTATATGTAAAAGAATCATTAAATAAAAGTGTATGGTGAAAATAGAGTAAAAAATACGAACTTTTGATTTATGCATGTAACAGGCATTTGAATATTATATTCAAATATAACGCCAGAACCTGAGCCCAAACAAAAAATATTGAAGCTCTTCGACAGTATGATTTATAGGTAACGTCTCTAATATTATATGAGTAAAAAATTTTCGAAAGGGGCGTAAAACAACATACACTCAATCAATCAATCTTCCCGGTGACAAAATGTGGTTAAAAATTGTACATGGTATTAAAATACATCTTCCGAGAAAAATACTAAATATTTCACTTTTTTGTATCAAAAAAAGTTTAATACTATTCAGAATTTAATTTGATTTATTAAAAAAAGTTCTCTTGTAAATTTCTTACAAACCTATATATGATTCAGCTGAAATACTTGTACTAAACATTGAACTCTATAGTTTGTAAACGGATACTTACGCAACTAAGGGGAATTGCTTTTAACATATCAAATTTATCATACACTGTACATGTGCAGCTATGTGCAGCGTGCGTATTTACACAGCTATTGTTCCGCTTTGATTGCATACAAATAAAATTAAATTTAGCAAATTAAACAGGAACTGATAAAAGTCAGTAACATTTTGATCAAACAATGTTAAACTATTGTACTTCTTCACTCAGCTCGTAAAGGAATGGGAAAGATTGTAGCGATTGGTGTCGTTTTATTTGCGGTACTTGTGTATTTTATTTTCAAATACATCGAGAATGATAATCATCTGGTACGGGTATCTTTTAACGAATCCTACGACTTCGTTATAGGTAAGGATTTTTTTTTTTAATTGAAACCTTTGAAGTCAGAGCGGTGCCTATGCCTATGAAAAACCCAAATTTGAAATTGTTGAAACATCCATGATATCAATTTTTTAGCAAGGACAGTTTAAACGAATGGTTTTAATAGCATATATATTTTGCTATATGAAATAATATGGAAATAAAATTTCTATGAATATTTTATAATGCAAGTTTTCAAAAGATACACTAAAAGACTAAATAAGATTCATCTGAATTGAAGTATGTTTATATAACTAAAGATTTTTCCGTTATTACCCGGTCATGACAAGAAGCACACGGCGGGTGTGACCAGTCTGTGGGGGATGCTCACTCCTCCATGGCTCCTGATCCCACCTCTGATGTTTTTGAGGTCCGTATTTGTTCTGCTCCTATTTTGTATTTGTTTTATGGACTTTTGAGCCTGAATACTGTTTGTTATCTCCATTTATTTCATATATATTATAATTTCTAGTCTATTCAATGTATTTTTATTTTTAAAAAGCTTTCGATTTCAACAAAGTATTTACACATTTTTTTTAATTGCCCAAAGTCGGTGCTGGATCGGCAGGATGCGTGCTTGCCAACAGACTTTCGGAAGACCCCGAATCCTCGGTACTCATCGTAGAAGCTGGGGGATCCGAAGATGATAACTCGATGATTCAGGTCCCAATTGCAGCTTTAGGTCTGCAAAATACGAAAGAAGATTGGGCCTTTAGGACCGTTCCTCAGAAGCATGCATGTTTAGGACTGAAAGAACAAGTATCAAATCTTTAATCTTAGGACTTAATTTAGTAAAGATTAAAAAGAATGCTATTCAATCTTTTTTTACTGTCCTGATTTTATGGCTCGAAATACATATTTAATTATTTGTAAGGAAAGAAAAAAGCAAAAGAAAGAGATAGAGAAATATAAATTATGCGCTAATATATATTTCTATTCATTCTAGAGAAGTGCTTGGCCAAGAGGAAAAGTTCTCGGGGGTTCGAGTTCCCTGAATATTATGCACTACATCCGGGGGAGTAAGCACGACTATGACAGCTGGGCCAGGGAAGGATGTGAGGGCTGGGACTTTAAGGCTGTCCTGCCCTATTTCATAAAATCTGAGGATAACCAAATTCTCGCTCTGAATGATTCTGGTAAGATGTGCTAATTTTAGTAAATTAAATTTTATACCTCCATATATGTTCCATGTATTCTATCACTAAAATCGTTATTGCTTACTTTAGAGTAGTCTTGGTACTTTTATATTTAATGTTTTATTGCCGTTTACATTGAAGTATCATATAAAGGCATCTATATGTATTAATTTTATTTTAATATCATTCCAAACATCATTTCAAAATAATCATTGATATAGAATAGGGATTGTATTATTGCTTTTTAACTCAAAAATAAAAGTATTGTAAATGTGGAAATTTGATGAGTACATGTACTTAAAAGTAACGCTTGTAACAGTCATAGTTTTTTTTCAGTATTCTAAGAATTCCAATAAAAAGTCAACAAATCAATAATAAAATTATTATTTTTACTTACTGTACATGTTGGACCGTGAAAGCTTAAGGTTTTGCCAAAGGTCAACATGTCCAAAAATTTATTTTTACCACAGTTCCAATTAAAACTATGTGGTTTATAAAGTTAAGACATTTTACAATTTATAAATATATCATTGATTAACAGATAGTAAGTATCACTTGATCAAATTCTGAAAACAATATATATCGAAAAAAAATTCTTTTTAAAAATGCATATATATTTTTTTTAAATACACCTAATTAATTACGTACTTTAAGTGCAAGTAATCATTGCAGAAACAGTATGTACATGTATTATGCTTATCGATAAAGGGCAGGTTGCACTTCGATACCTCTAGAAAGTTGTTTTTTTCTGTTTATTCTGTCCAAATGTTAAGATTTAAAACTAAAAGTACATTGCAAATGGCAGATTTTATAGGGGTTCTGTTGCTATACTTTTCATGCTTTAAATAACTGCTTTTCAGAGACCATTCATTACCAACTTCCCATTTATTGATAAACATTATATTATTATTTCTGCAATGATGGTTTTCACTAAAAGTACAGTTAGTCCATGAGCCAGGCCATGAATTTTTCGGTATCGGTACCATCTCGGGTGAATAATTTTCATAGTTAATTTTTGAAGGACATACATGTCTACCTTCAGAAAATGTATTATAGCATTCAATTGATTGTGGCTTTAATGGTGTATCAACTGTTTATATACACCAACCAAACTTGTTCGTTCTCTCAGCTCTGTCTTTGAAAGAAGGTTGGTTTTTCAATACGCAATTTCTATCTTATTTCGGATGATATTTTCTTGAAAATTCTTTTGAATGCAGACCATGCTATTACCCTGTTCACTTATTATTCAATATTGGCTCTGTAATGAGCCGTCTAAAACTTATAGGTACATAATTCTACCCTTGTTCATTAAAGTGGAATACCAATTTTGAAGTTTTGATCAAAGAAGACAAATTACTACTGTGACAATTTTCACACCAAAAACATATTGCATGGTCATTTTATTTAAAGAATTCACGTATTAACATTTCAAAACATTATTTCAGTAACAAATATATATAACTTGATTTAATACTTAATCTTTATCCCTATCCTTAAAATGAAAATTGAAGGAAAATTCCCTTGATTAACCCTGTGCGTATATTCTTTATTTAACAAAGATATTGTGAATATGTCAGATCTCAAGTAGAGGCTTTAGATAAAATGTTTTATTTATTTAATCTCATGCTAAACCATGGTGATAATGGACACTTATATGTTCATCTAAGTTAAACGTGTAATTTGTTATATATTTTTGACATCAAAATTAAGCAACATACGTGCACAATCATATATGTGCTTTGTGGGCAGTGGGCTGTGTCTAACGACGTGCAATAGCCTGACACCCCTTCCCTCCACTAGTTCGGGTAGAAGGAACCCGTACCCTCTTAAGGGAGATCCCTCTAGGAGAGCGCTGACGGGTCTCAAACCCTGTTGATTGAGGACTTGCCTACCTATTACGCATGTAAAGACTGTGTACCGGCGGACTCTGTGGAGGAAACCGTCATGGTTCAACGAAGAAGAAGGCGGACACAGCAAGCATAGTAGAATGCTTGGAGCAAGGCAAAGCACATATGGGACGTCTTGGTCACCCGCTGCATCTGTCTTTATCTCCAGACGTCCTGACATCTGTCATACCACTGGATCTATATGGTTGCGGGCGAGAGAGTGAGGTCGGCGACGCGCAACTCTTCTTCTTTTTAATCAAACTCATCGCGCAAGTCATTGATCATCTTCCATCCCTTCTATCATCCACCAAAGCCCTGTGGGGACAGGCAAGCAACGAAGGTGACAGGTGCAGGTTCTCTGGAAATCGGTAGTCGCGGACCTGCACACAGGCGGCACATGCCATATGGTCGCTCTTCACCGATCAGAGCAGCGTTGGAGTTCGGCAGCCACCTGTTCTACTGAGCAGCCCTCTTTAGGAACGCACTGCTCACCTCCATGACAAGAGGAGCGAATTATAAAAGGTATCCCAAACGTTGCTTGCTCCACCTTTCCCTAGCCAGTTTACCAAGGATCAGGATTACATCATTGTCATGAAGAGAGACAGACAGACAGTTCGTTTGTTCACCGAGGCTATGTGCTGGTACGGAGTGCTGGTACGGATCACCGTCTCACAGTCTCTAAACTTCACCACTCAACTTCCGGATCAAACTCAGGATACGTCCTCAGGAGACTAAGGCTTCAAAACGTCTCAACGTTGGTAAGCTCAAGTTGCCTTCCACCTCTTATTACTTTGCTGACACCCTGGAAGAACGCCTGAACTCCACCGTGCTGGATGACCAAGACGTGGAAGCAGTATAAAACACACTTCGTAATACAGTGTACAATACAGCATTCGAGTGTCTTGGGCTCTCTACCAAAAGTAACACAAGACTGGTTTGATGTGAACCGTGCCGAGATCAAGTAGCTTCTGTAGGACAAACATCGCGCTTACAGGGCTTATATAGATGATCCCACCTCCACAGCCAAAAAGATGCACTGAGGAACGCTTGCAGCACAGTACAGCAAAAGCATCGGGATATGTAAGACTCCTAGTTGAATGCCAAAGCTGACGAGATCCAACGCTACGCCAAATCTCATGACAGGGCTATAGGAAGAACTTTTACTGTGGACTTGGGGAAGTCTACAGGCCAACTCCATCAGGCTCATCCCCTCTCCTCAGTGATGACGGATTAACACTCATCACAGAGAAGGAAAAGATACTCGACAGGTGGGCGAAACATTTCATTGGCGTTCTGAACCACCCTTCTACCATCAACGACGAAGATATCAACCGTCTTCCCAGCTTCCCATCAACAAGTCACTGGATGTCGTTCCCACGTTGGATGAGATCCAGAAAGCAATTAGTCTGTTGTCAACTGGCAAAGCACCTGGCCAAGCCCGATACTCCATCCCAGCTGAGATTTACAAAGAAGGGGGCGTGGGTCTAGTCGAAAAACTCCCATCATCTGCTTGTGCGAGGATAGGCCTGACCAGTCACTTCCGCACCCACCGTCCAGGTCGTCCCCCTCCCCACGAAGATGAGACAGTGGTCATCGTCATCACCGTAACTAAACTAGTATATGTGCGTTGGTACTTATCTTTTTCTTTATACAAATATTTGAGGTACATGTAATTGTTGAATAAAAGTGGTAAAAATATGCAATATTTGTTAGAATCACGGCTAGTAACTCAGTAAATGCTCTTTTAATATGTTCATCATATATTTGAGTACTTCTGGTAAAACTTTCTATCACGGTTGGCAACTGTTTGACAAATACTTTGCAGGTTGCAAATATATTTAGCTCAAAATACCTAATTTGAGCAAATAAAGGGCAATAACTGTGTCTCCAGCATTGAAGCCAAAACAGATTTGATGCTATCATACATTTTCTCAGTAGTTAGGGGTATACCTTACCAAAGATCACTATAAAGTTTATTCACCCAAAATGGTATCGACCACCCCCAGTGGCTCATGGACTAAGTATAAAGCAGGTAGATTTGCTTTAAAATATGTAAATTTTTGCATATACATATTTTTTAAATATTTTTTTAAAGTGATACTTTCTATCTGTTAATCAATGATATATTTATAAACTGTAGAAGTTTTAACTTTATACCTCACATACTGGTATTTTGGCGCTATTGTAAAAATGAAGTTTTGGACATCTTGACCTTTGGCAAAACATTAAGCTAGATTCAAAAATAACACCTTATGAACAAAGCATAAAGACTGAATATCTTTTATTAACGTTAAAGAACAAGAAATACTAGCACCAGAATTTGGCTCTTTGATAAAAATGACAACAACATCTTTGACAGTAGTGATAGTGTGCAATTAAAAGCTTAACAAATATCTTTGGTTGACCCATTGGCAAATACTTCACAGAATACCATGGCAAAGGCGGTTACCTTACCGTGACTGACGGATCGACCACGCCCCTTGTTGACGTGTTCGAGAGAGCGATGAGAGAGTTGGGATATCCACTGACAGACTGCAATGGAAAATCACAGAAGGGTATCCGAAAATTTACACGGAAATTTTGTAAAAATCAATTGTTTTAAGTATTACAATAAGAGTATCATATGGTTTTGT